>NW_024467834.1:1585815-1756262 GCF_001890725.1 Aspergillus wentii DTO 134E9 | reverse complement strand
TCCTTCACCTTGTCATCCTTCTTCTTGTCGTCCTTCTCCTTATCGTCCTTCTTGTCATCCTTCTTCTTGTCGTCCTTCTCCTTATCGTCCTTCTTGTCGTCCTTCACCTTGTCGTCCTTCTCCTTATCGTCCTTCTCCTTATCATCCTTCTCCTTATGGATCTTTTCAGACTTGTCAACCTTGTCAACCTTGTCAACCTTGTCAACCTTGTCAACCTTGTCAACCTTGTCAGACTTGTCTGACTTGTCCTTCTTGTCTGACTTGTCCTTCTTGTCTGGCTTGTCCTTATCAGACTTATCAGACTTATCAGACTTATCAGTCTTGTCAATCTTGTCTATGCCAATCTCATCGACCTTGCCAGACTTGTCGGTTTTGTCGGTAGTGTCGATGTCAGTCTTGTCTGTTGCACCGGTCTTGTCGGTGGGAATGGCGTTGACAGTGACTGCCAGGAGGAGGGAGAGGGCGGCGAGGTTGAAACGCATGCTGATGGAGTTTTCTTGTAGATTGAGGAGGAGAGAGGGTTTGAGTCTTTTGGAGTTGTGTTTGGAGGAGATGGATGTTCTGTTCTGATGTCGAATTGAGCGACCTTTGCTCCCTGGATATACCTTCAAGGTGAGCCAGAATCCAACGTATACATCATCTATACAGAATCAATCTACGACTGTTATGTCCAATAGATCACAGCAATCAATCATAACCCATCATCGACTGAGTCTAGGCTAAGTCCAAACGGGAATAATGCCTCGCCCAAAAGACAGGAACATGAATCCAAACCGACCAGATGCAACATCCTCCATCGATGATATAAAGTGGCAATACAATTGACGTGCGATAATAGATGGTCTAGAATATGTCTTCCGGGGCTTCCAGTGAGTTGTGTATAAATACAATCCACTCTACTGTTGACGTCAGGCGAGCCAAGAGCGGGCGGAACCATGGTTGGGAAGACGTTGAGCAGTGTGTGAAACATGATCGACGATATGGAATATGAATCATTCAGTTGGTCTGTTTCATTCCGACAGAGTTCCAAGGGTACTAGGTTGAGGCTGTTGGGGTGGATTATATGGGTCTTTGAAGAGCATGGATCATTCACTCTGTAAATATATACATACAAATGAGATGTCGTCAAATCATGGCACCTGTCGATTAGATCACCATATGACCGCATTATATGCAATATTTAATTACAGAATTATGGCGAATATTGGATATAGCATCTTCGAGTGATTATTTCATAGACTGTACGGAATAAAATGAAGTGATTTGCGTGTCGAGGACCTGCTGCAACAATCAGTAGAGTACAGTATAATTATGCCTCATATTTAACACACGAAATTCAAGTTTGCACAAACCTAATAAATCAAATAAAACAAGAATAAAACCATATCAAAAACCACAAACCCAAAACACAAAGTCCAGCCACAAAATAAAGTATTCCTGCCAACGTCAATAAAGTGGATCATCGCCTTTGCACGGTTAAATATTGTAGGTTCCCCACATTGGACGTAAGGTCACACCAGTGGTCTAGGGGTTATGACTTTGCTCTTATAGTTTACTCCTTCCACAAAGGATGAGCTATGCAAGAACCCCGGTTCGATTCCGGGCTGGTGTAAAGGAACATTTTCTTTTTTTGCGTCGGCGTTTTTTTTGTCGCTGTCGTTTATTTAATTATTACTTCTTTTTCGAGTTTCAATTTTTTTAATGTCATTTATATCTGAATATGATATATGATTATTATCTGTCCATCTATCGGTCGATTTTTATGGGTGACGTTCGTGGGACATCGTCAGTCACTGACCACCACTACTGAGTCGGAGGTCCACTTATCCCCACCACATACAAGACATCATGATCCATGACGTAGTATATTCTCTACGAGTTGATGATTTGAAATTATTAAAATGATTCCTATTGCTGATATTGTTTGATATGACTGTTAATCTGACTGACACGCTCACTGTGACGTAGACTAACAGCACCATTAATCCAGATAGCTAAATGTACTCTACAATACTCTATATACTAATCTAGTCAAACCTTTTGACGACTAAGCATGTCTATAGTGAATAAGTAACCTCATTATGCCCCACTACGACTCGAATAAACAAGAAAACAACACCCCCATCTCCTTTGGTACCCCCATCCTCATCTCCTCCGCCCGGTTCTGAACCAGGCGCAACATCTTCTTTCCTAGTGGCCATCGCCGGCCCAGTGCCTTAGCTGCGACATTCAGGTTGATGAAGGCGTCGCGGTCCTTGGCGTCGCTGAGGCGATCCAATAGTATAAGAAGTGCGTCAGTGACCCACTGAAAGTTGAGAACGGGGATATGGTCGGCTCCGCAGGCGGAGCGATGCAGGTGCATGAGTTTGGATATCGTTCGGGCGGAGGAAAGACAGGTTTCGTGGGCGCGTTGGCGGGCATCGATATTTGTGGTTCGTCTAATGATGCTGAACATCCTCAAAATCATGGAGTGGTAGTACATACTTATCACTGGGTTAGTTCGGAACCTTTATATGCAGAGAGGGACATACTGAAGAGACAGAACGTGGGGAAGGTCAAAGCTAGTTTCGTTTTTCAGACAACTAGGTAGGTGAATCATCCAGTCGCGCAGTCGACTGTGGAGTTCTTCTGCCTTGAATTCTATCTCAGACCAGGGGAGCTTGTATTCGGTATTGAAGAAAATGCGCGTCATATTGTAGGTGATTTGGTTCAGACTGCACAAGGCACTGAATAGACATCTCGTATGGGCCTGCACCCCATCCGACCGGACTGGATAGCGGTACCACAGATCATTGTCATGCACATTGATTTCTGATGATGGTAACGGACGTTGCGGTAGGTTGATGGAAGGGATCTTGCCGTACCATGCTGAGTACATCCTGCGGGGCCATGGAGTCAGTTGCTTCCCAACGGCGCTTTTCCTTTTCAGTTTCCTTAATTTCGGCTTGGGACTCCTACGTGTTGACATTGTACAACCCCCAGATGGTGTGGTTGACTACCCGGGCTAGGCGGATGGCGTTTTCGTCAGCATTGCCGAGGTGCGGTGGATTTTGATGAGATAGCTCCTGGACGGCGTGTATAAGCTGATTGTGGTGGATCCAACGGCTTCTTTCTTTTTCGGCCAAACATGTGCTAATTCGTTAGCTCTCTCTATTGGGAATCATGTCCGTCGGAGCCTTACTATATCCACATCACCCCTAATCCCTGGACAGTAGGGAGAGTGATCTTACCCTCTTCCTCGTCCAAGTACCGCTTCGCCTCGCTGTAAAAGTGTGCGCCTTTGGATGCTGGGTCTCCAGGTGTGGCATAAGCTTCTGGAAAATCCGAGTAGGCCTGGAAGTTCAGCTACCAGTGGAAAAAATAGAGCAAAGGAACACATACACATGCATCAGCTAGAATCGCATTCACCAGGAGCGGCGAACAAAACTGAGACCTCACATTTCCCATCTTCATATAGCGAATAAATGTATCCCGGTCAATCCAGTTACAGAACGGATGGAACCACGTAAACCACAGCGACACCAGATGCGACACAAAATCATCATTGTCGACAACGCTGGTCCACGGTTTCGCGGGGACCTTGAACACTGAAGTGTCGGATAATCGCTTTGCATCGAGCATGCGTCGCGTAGTCGGGGGGCCGGACTGCTGTAGGCGCCGCTCGACTTCGTTGCGAACCTCGATGAGCGCAGGCGTTTTCTCCAACTCGGAGCGCGACAGATGCGTATCGATGTACCGCTTGATTTCGGCCAGGGAGTTATTTCCGCGAATAAAGTTGAGCAGATGAGCGGTGCGATTTTGTCCGCTGTCGCGCAGCGTGTCGACCAGACGGATTAGGATATCTTCTTTTTCTTCGAGGACTTCAATCTTGCGTTTCAGGTTGTCCCGGCGGCGTTTGTCGCTGTCTTTGTTTATCGTACATTCGATGTTGTTTTTTCGGCAGTTGCTGCACGGATGCTCATTGGAGCACTGATCTTGTTAGTAACTGATGACAGACAGATATACATAAAAGTCAAATCAAGAAAATGGATATACCTTCAATTTGCGCGTTTTGCACGCCAAACACGCGACTCCGACATTCCTCCTCCGCCCGTCACCCTCGATGGCATCATTAATACCTGGTGGTGCAGGGGCCAGAAGGCGCGGGAACTTGGAGCCAGACATGGCAGAGGAGAATAAGCATGGCTTGTCAGATGGCTACATTTCCCATCTTGAATAGGCAATTAATATCGTCGATATATCAGGTTGCAGGTTCTTATTATCAAAGCCCGAACCGGTTTCTTTGATGGGAATGTCACACCCCGCCACGACAACAGGTCAGCTGATTGGGCGGTCGGAAAGGCTGGCGACGTCCCCGCAGATCACCGCGATCGCAGCCTTATAAAACAAAGAGGCTCACGGATTTGATTCGGCTTACGACCTTCTTGTTTGATGCTAGTGGGTTGTAGACATCTGGATTCAGTAAGTGATCCTAGATTAGGGCGCTTTCTGAGCGGAAATGTTTCCCTGAAAAGATGGTCTGACAAGACTTGAGCCGCGCGGTCCCAAAGATGCCATTATCCTTCATGGTTCGCTTGACTAATCGAGTAAGGGGCCAAGAGAATTGGAGAAGCAAGGAATGCGGACATCTAGTCTAAATAGTTTGGTCAGTTCATACATAGCATTCCGGAATAATTTCCCAGCCTATCATGATGTGCATCTATCATCGTGTACGTACCACTGGAGTTCTACGACGGTGTGTACTTTTGTCCCAAACAGGGGGTTCGGAGTAAATTCAGAGCTAATTTTTAATTATTTGCAATACTGATCTAGTTACATATATGCATTACGACTTCTCTCCTTCCCGTACATGAACCTGCTGTCCCTCGTGAGAAGATATCGACTCCTCCGGTGCAACACCTGCTCTTTCCTCGTCCTCTCGCCAGAAATCCTTTTTGCCCCGTGCAGCACGCTGCATCCATGGTGGGAAGACCCCTCCAGGAAGCTTGTACGTCCATGGCTCCTTTTCGTCCTTGTTCGGCGGCTTGATGCGACCCCCAGACGCTTTCTCGATCACCCACACAATAACATTGATGGCGATGTAGCTCAGAATACCCGCGATCAGGCCGTATGCGATACTGTAGGTGAAAGGCATAATGGCGATTGTCAGGAAAGCTGGAATGGCGTCTCCATAGTATTTCCAGTTGATCTCTGCGGCAGCCTTGGCCATCAACGCGCCCACAATAACCAGCGTGCAACCCGTGGCCCACGGAGGAATCGAAGCGAAGATGGGAGCGAAGAAGAGGGCGATGAAAAACGCGATACCGGTTACACAAGAGGTCATGCCGGTTTTTCCGCCTTCCGAGATACCGGTACCACTTTCTACAAAGGCGGTTACAGGGGATGTGCCGAAAAGCGAACCGATCGAGATGCAAATCGCGTCAACCATCTGCGTTTGTCAGTTTTGAACTTCCGATGTACGTGGGTACCAATGGGTTACGAACATATGCCATGGCACTGCCTTCAAAATCCTGGGTTCGATCATCGATGGCCCCAGCGAATCGAGCCATGGAGTAAAGAGTTCCGGTGGTGTCGAGAATATCCACATACTGTACACTCGATTAATGTCGGTGATATAGAATGGATGCAAAAGACTCACCAAAAAGGTAATAAAAGCCAACCCAAACTGGCTCCCATGGCCAGAGATATCCCACTCCTGCGCCACCAAGATTTTCCTGATGGGATGGAATGTGACAACCTGTTTAAAAAAGTCGAACGAACTATCCCCCAGCTCGGTGTGTGGGAAGTACGTCACTGGAGTTGGACGCGGCCACGAGATAATCGACACGAGAAGAATTCCCATGATCACTGCGCCCTTGACCCGATACAGCATCAACAGCACCGTCATCATTCCACCGCAAAAGATACCAATCCACATGGTCGGATTACGCATCTTCCCAGCACTAGCACAGACTCCGGCATCTCCAGACCGAAAAGCATCTGTGCATCCTGCCAATTCCATCGGACTGTCTGAACCTCCAGTCACGAGGCCAATTCCTGCACTGTAAGTGAGCCCAATCAAGCTCAAATACAACCCAATGCCTGTACCAGTAGCCAGCTTGATGGATGCCGGTAAAGCTCGCGCCAGCCATTGTCTAATTCCCAGTAGCGTCAATGCCAGAAACACCCATCCTTCCACAAATACAGCCGTCAATGCAATCCGATACGGGATAAGACCGCTTCCATGGTGTCCAACAACGGTGTAGGCGAAGTAAGCATTCAACCCCATTCCAGGAGCGAGCGCAACCGGCAAATTCGCAAACAATCCCATACAAAATGTCGACAAGGCAGCAATGGCGGCAGTGGCAGTAATAATATCTCGCTTAACTTCTTGCACACATAGCAGATATTCGGTGTTGGTGTCGCAGTTATCAGCCATGCTCTCGGCCGGACAAACACAGGTACCACCGGTGTCCGAGGTGATGGTGGCATTCACACTGATAATGTAGGCCATGGCGAAGAAGGTGGCCAGCCCCGCACGGATCTCGGTGAAAAAGAAGCTACCCTTGCGTTCTTTGGGCTTCTCGTCGTCAGTTTGGAAGATATCGATCTAATGCAAGGTACTACTCACATGGCCTGAGTTCTCCAAACGAAACCACCGCCCAACGGGGCTTCGAGCCACCCACAGGTTGGTTTTTCCCGCCCACTGCACATACATCACGTATGTAGTTGTATAAGTACTTGATGTACTTAAATAGAATAAAAAATAAGTAGGCGTATCACCTAGACCAAGGTAGCCCTTAGCTCGAGGTTACAGATGTTGCATTTTTTAGAAAAGCAGAAAGTGTGGAGGTTAAAGCTGACTCGACCTCACACGACCAACTGATAAGAAGAAAAATTCATTGCCTCCCTTGCTTATCTCCGCCCGCTGCCATTTCCGTCGGATTCCTTGGCAGCGTCCTTGGCGCCTTGGACCGTTCCGTGGTTGGCTGTCACATTTTGCCGATCTGGGCCGGTGGGCCAATCACAGCAGGCGTAGATGGACTTATCGGCAAAGTTGACTGGGTTTGACTGTATCCGGCGACTTCGGGCGGAAATGGCCGATATAGGCGATAGCAGTGATAGACGAAGGCAGAGGATGTTGTGTAGATGAAGCTGGTATCTTTCTGTATAGGAGACCTCCGTCGTTCTTATCGATGTTATACCGAGATCAGATAAACTAGCACATGGTTTCCATTCCCCGGACCCCCGCCCCCGCAGAAGCTAGGTACGGACCCTGGGCACGATATTAAAAGCCAATATTCTATACAGCTGTATTGATCAGCCAGACGGTGATAAGTTAAGCATTTCAGCCGATCAATGTATATAGATAGTAAGAACAATATCTAATATATATATATGGAGGTCATGCTGACATGTGACTATTTCGATAAGAACATTTGGACATTTGATTACATATATATATATTATTTTTATCTGTATAACCATATCAAGCACCCTCAGACGGTGGCTTCTCTCTGACTGGATTTTCAAGCGTCGGGGCAAATTTACTCTTCCGTCTCAGTCTCGGACCAAATACAATAAATCCCAATGGGATAGGGATCATTATGGCTGCCAGACAGCCCAGCAGAGTCCCTGCCCACTGGACTCCAAGATTCTGAAACATCTGTTTCGAGAACAAGGGGAAACAGGCGCCAACGGCCGAACGTAAGATAGTATTTGCGGCGAACACCGAGGCAGCGCTGATTAGTTAGCTTACGCTATTATCATCGAAAGATAAGACTTACAACATAAGATATGAATCGATCAAGTAGTTGAAGCACTGTAGGAAGATAGTATAGATACCAAATCCAACAAGGATCCCTGAGGCTGTCGGTGCCATCCAGTGGATGGATTTTGTAAATCCCGTCCAGCCATACCTATAAGGTACAAAATTAGCAATACCTTCTCTAGACAATGGTCAGGGAAACAAACCAGAAAAGACCGAGAGTAAAGGCGATCCCTCCAACTATTGCCGGTCCTAGTCGCCATTCAGCAACTGGAATGTTGTTGTTCGCAACTAGTTTCTTTCTATAAGATCCTTGCCCCAGGAGCGCAAATGTACCTCCCAAAAGCTCGCCAATAATCAATCCAATAAATGGCAAGCTGCCTACTCCGAGATTCATCCCGTGAATGCCTTGAAACACCACCGGATAAGCAGCCAACAACGCGTACATAAGTCCATAGATGAATGACATGTACAGCGTCACCAAAAAGACAATGGGTTCAGTGAAAAGCATGCGGAAGGGTCGACTGAAGTTGTTCGTCAATAGGTCCTTAATGTCCAACTCAACTTCATCCTGCTTTGCATGAATGCCCCAGTTGTGTGTTTGGCGACGAAGAGTAGCCGCTTTCTCCATCAGCACGACAGGGGCATATGTCTCCTTGAAAAACAAAATGAGTAAAGCAAATCCCAAGAATCCCATAATGGCAGAAATATACATCGTCCATCGCCATCCTAGGTAACTCATTGTGATAAACCCTCCGGTGAAAGGCGAGGCGAATGGTCCTACAAACACCGCCATCGCAAACATTGCTATCGCGATACCTCGGTGAGAATTGTCATAGATATCTGCAAAGATAGCTGGTACGATCGCCAACGGAGCTGCAGCAAATAAACCCGCAAAGAATCGGGTCAGCATAATCGTCTGAACATCTTTGGCCGTGGCAGTGCCGATTGTGAAGATACTGTATCCGAATATTCCCACTGTCAGAGGCCATCGCCGACCGGACAACTCCGAGGCAGGGGCCCAGATTGTTGGACCTGCTGAAAATCCAAGCACGTAAAGGGTGACTCCGAGTGTCGAGACTTCAGTACTAATGCCGAATTGGGTGCTTATGGCTCCGACGGTGGAGGAAAAGATGGCACTCGCGAACGAAGAAACGAAGGTGACATAGGCCAGGATGGTGGAAAGAAGGACCCTATTGCATATTAGCTTTGAACACGTACTTCAGGTGCTAAGGAGACAATTACTTCTTCGAAGTAGGCCAGTTATGGGGATGATATGGATCATCCTCTCCAGTAAATTCCACAACATAGATATCCGGGTCGGGAAGCAAAGGGGGATAATCCTTTTCTCCTCCAAACGGTAACCACGTTTCCTTTGGCGCTGGTCCTATACCCGATCCCACTGTTGTTCGATGCTGCAAGCGATAGGTTTCAATGCGTGACACCTCGACGGCTGTTGGTCGCCGACTGATTGGAGTCGAATGGTGCACGCCACGGACATCGTCGGATGATCGGCTGATGGACAGATCGCTGAAGCTGGCGCTGGGGGCGTCGATAGACTCCCAATTCTCGGAGCTCATGATGGATTTGATAATTATTTGATGAAAAAGCCATCAAAGGGGAATTCGACGGTATATAGTTGACAGAAGACATGGCTGAGGGAGTGATGGCGTCATAGACTGTTGTTCCGTGGTTGCAGTAGGATTCTATTTATTCATTGCCCTGGTGGCGATGAAAATTAACAGAAGATAGATTGAAGAGTTGAAGAGAGGAAAAGAAGAGAAGAAAATATAACATGCAATATTTGTGATGTTGGATAAATTATGCGCGACATTGAATGTGCATGTGGTTACCCCACAGCAGCACAAATATAGACTGCAAACCCCTCATGATCATCCCTGAGCAACGTTTCTCCCTTCTCTTCTCACTTTTCTTTTCAGTCATTCTTTCATTCATCCTTTGTATAATTAACCTCTCATTATTATTATATATAAAATGGAAGTCAACGGCCATTGTGACCCCCAATACTCCTCCCTCCGCGACCTCCTCCAATCCCACCTCCAAACCGACGAACTCGGCGCCTCGCTCTGCGTCAGCATCGACGGCAGGACAGTTATTGATATATGGGGCGGTTACGCGGATACAGCACGCACTCAACCATGGAAGGAAGATACTATTGCCCCCGTTTGGTCCATCTCCAAAACTGTCACTAACCTAGCTGCCCTCGTCCTCATCGACCGTGGTTTGCTCAACCCTTACGAAAAAGTCTCCAAATACTGGCCCGAGTTTGCACAAAATGGCAAGGAAGATATCGAAGTGAGGCACGTTCTCTCCCATACTGCTGGTTTGCCCGCGTGGGAAACGCCCATCACACTCGAGGAGTTGTATGATATTCCTCTTGCTACGGAGAAGCTCGCGAAACAGGCACCTTGGTGGACGTCCAGAACTGTGTCGGGATACCACCTCGTCACACAGGGGCATTTGGTCGGCGAACTCGTCAGGAGGATCAGTGGGAAGACTTTGGCTCAGTTCATCCGAGATGAATTTACAACCCCGCTCAACGCAGATTTCCTGCTCGGCGTACCTGAAAAGGATTGGCCACGCATCGCAGAAATCATCCCACCCGAGTCAATGCCAACGTCAATTAACATCGATGCGAATAGTATCCCAGCGCGGGCGGGAGGGAAACAAGGGACCCCTGTACCTGCGGTCGCTTCTATGACGCCTGCGTTCCGTCAAGCGGAGATGGGGGCATCGAGTGGGTTCAGTAACGCAAGAGCAGTCAACAAAATTCTCTCGATGATTAGTCTGGGCGGAGAGGTTAATGGCAAATGCTTTCTCTCCCCTGAAACTATCGAGTTGATCTTCAGGGAACAAACCAACGGAAAAGATCTAGTGTTGGGATCGCACCTTCGGTTTGGAATTGGTTTCGGGCTGCCAGTGCCGCAGACAGTGCCTTTTATCCCCGATGACAAGGTTTGTTATTGGGGAGGTTGGGGAGGCTCGATTGTGATCATGGATCTGAATCGCAAGATGACCATTACATATGTGATGAACAAAATGGGATCGGGGACGATGGGCACGAGCCGGACAGGCGATTTTGTGCGAAAGATTTATCAGATCTACAATGAGAAGGCGTGATTTCGTTGAGACAACATACTATATATCTATCATCAACTGATTTTAATAACATAAATAATCATATTTCTAAATAATTAAAGCAATAATTTTACCAGTTCTAGCAAAATTCGTCTTTGCGCTGCTCAAGACTAGGACGCGGTCTATTTTATCTTCAAATTAGACCCAACGATGATAGGACGATTACCGACAGCGACGTGACAACTCAATGATGCTTTTGAAGGCTAGGGTTTCAGTTTGAGATAACTTGACCACTTTGTACCATGCCAACGTAAGCGTCTCAGCTTTCTTGACTGAAAACACATCCTCCTGGCTTTTCTCATCGAAGTGTGGGCTAAGAAGATGACAGACGAAGATGTGTGTGCCGACGCCCACAACGCGCAGCGGACGAAACTCCTTCCTGAATACTAGAATTCGGTTGATATTGAAGATTCTTTTGGCCTCTTTGGCACACCTACTCTCCTCATTCTTTTCACTCAATCGTCTGCGATTAATAATTGATGCTACTTCTCCCAAGAGAAACAAGGAGGTCAGGTTCTGCATTTTCAGAAGCACCTGCTGTATAACCATGTCATAGGATCTCCGTGTTATTGGTGTTGCAAACATCTCAAGCTGAGGCATTTTGAGGACAGTTTCTTTGATGATATTGACTGCCTCGCCAGGACATTTACTTACTCCACCACCCAGAACGAGCTTCTTCACTGATGGCCTAGTCGTTCGAAAAACAGCGGTAATTTGATCCTCACAGCCCTCTTCGTCATAGTATTGAGATATTTCAATCTCTGACAGTGTATCTTTCAAATGGGGAAGCTCGACCAATTGCTCAATTTCCTCTGTGTAAGATCCGATTGTTAAGCGGTGCAGTTGAATGGCATTGGCGAAGACCTGCGGATCAACGCCATGGTCGAGCTCATTAAACATGTCTGTGACATCATCGTCAACTAGCCCTAGGGAGCGGAGAGTTGTCAGATCTGTGAGATGCGACAGGTAGTCTACACTGTAGCCATGTCGCTTGTGCAGGCCAGGGCACGGGAGATAACCATTTTCCAGCTGCAAATGTGTCAGCTTCAAAGGAGACAAGGATCGCTGTTTGCGCTTCTTCTCGTAAATCTTGATGAGGCACATGAGAGCACTTGGAACATCCTCTCCATATGATTCATCGGTCCTCAAACATAAGTGAGTGAGATCCGGGGATGAAAGCAACACTTCCGCGATAGCTTCATCCGTGTTCGAGTACCCAGGAAATTCTCGGCCCAGAGTCAACGAAAGCCGTTGAAGATTGCTGAAGCGAGGAATAACCGCACCATGACTGATATGCGATGATGAGATGTCAAGACTGAGATCACGAATTGTGCCCAAGCCAGCCAGCTGTTGCAGTAGACGGGTATAATTTGTGATATGGTCTTCCTCCTTCCTACGAAGACTGAAGAACTCACCAGCACTAGACAATAGACAAGTTAGCATACCTTTTCTTTCTGGGCCTCTCAGCCAGTTTCATATAGGAGATATAAGATTACTCAAAAGATTTCAGTGATTTCAAATTCTGTATGGATGATAGCATCCCATCCAATGTTGGTTTTCTCTCGTTTTCGTATCTATATGAGGGTGAACTCGTTAGACCCAGATGTCTGATATGGCGAACATGAAGACCCTGGAATATCTTCTTGAAGAGATCCACAGGCACATTATCCATTTGGATGTTCCGGTACAGAAGAGGGGTGAAAAGCTCATTGAAGTCCTTTGACACTCGACAAAGAACAGCCAAGGAAGATTGGCAGACAAACTCCCCGAACACCAGAAGAAGCTCATCTGGAAGTTCTTGAAGCATCGTGAAGCTGGTATATCGATATTCTGATGTGGTTATGAGTGTATTAGAATGAGTAAAAATATTTGTTGGATGAATGGGAATAAATGGAAAGTTGGATGTGGTTTGAATGCCTAAATATAAGCAGCCCTGAAGAGCATATACTAATGAGAAAAGAGTCATGACGATGAAAATACTCGTTTACTTGTTTACTTTACTCAATTCGGAAGAAATGCAGTCACATACTGTCTGGGATCTCTGCCATTTATCGTAGGCTTAAATCGGCAATAGAAAGGCTAGAAATACCAAAAATGGTTTTTCTGTTCAAAAGAGTGCTGTGAAAAGCCAGGTGAATTGATGGAATCTGGCTGTGGGCGTTAAGAGTGGCTGATCGCGTCAACCAGGAGGCAACCTCCTTCTTTTCTCCCAACACTTGTGGGATATCAGCATCAGTTATCATCTACAGAGCCGAGTTTTTTATACTTAGCATCATACTCAAAACTTGATGCTCTTCTGTTTCTCTCCCAGAAAGTTATTCAGCAAATCCACTGTGTCGAGATGGATAATCCCAGATTACAACAGGAAGGGCTTGATTGTTGACATTCTTGCTCAGTATCCAACAACTCACCTCCATATCCTTTGCTAATCTTCGCCTGGATCTCATCTAGGAACCCTCATCGAACATGTGAAGAAACCGAATTATTTTCCGACCGGCTGTTTTGCGGGGAAGAGCTGTCCTTGGATTGCCTCGGTTTAAGGCTTCGGGCTGCGGATGACGGCACTGAGATAATGAGAAGAACAATCCACACACATGAAGACATCGTGATCGGCATGGAATCGTTCATGTTTCGCAAGGGATACCGCTTATGGCTACCTCTGGTCGCTTCTATTAGTCAATCGGCATTCTTTACGTGCAGATGATAGTAGGTATTATTCAACACCCAACAAGACCTGGGGTTTGTTGACTTATAAATTGAACCACTTCCCACGTCTTCTGCTTTCGACCCGACAAGACCACGACCAAAATGGCTATGAAATACATCCTGCCCCTCTTCAGCGTCTTTGCGCTGTACTCCATATTTCACTTTTCTGGTACAAATGGTCTCCGTGGCCTGATAAAGGAATCGATCGCGTCCAACACGTTGCCAGAAAGCAACGATGCTCTACGCACCGTCTACACAGGATTCGAGCCACTCGATGAAATTCTCACGATCTTGACTACTTTCTTCTGGCCGGCCATAAGCGGGATCAAGCCCGAGTTGACGCTCCATGCCGTAGCGTTCTCGGGAACGTTTGGATCTGCCTGGGTGCTGGTCACGCTGGAGTCGTGGAGAAGAGGCAATGCGTGGACTATTGCTGCGTTGTAAGTGTCTTGCTTCCAAGCTACCCCTTCCAGCCGCTAACAGATCGATCAGTCCCATGGCCTTCGGTCTCGTGGCACAGGTCCTGACTTATGCCTTCGCGACCCCCCTCTACTGTGGCTTGCAACTGGCCAGCTCCATCACCGCCAGCAAGCCCAACGCAGAAAATATCCGTATCCCACGGGCGGTGCTCCATATGATCCCTCTCATTTTTACCGTCGGATACATTGTCCCCTCCGTCCTGGCTATTCTCCCCGCCCCTGAACTTATCACTGTCGACCAGAAGCAAATCTTCGCCTCCGTCTGGCAACCATGGCCAGCCTACATTTCCATCCTGGTGACGACCGTTAGCATTGTTTTTTCGCCCTTTGTCAGTAACGACCGAAATGTCGAGGGTGGTTGGGACACCCTACGTGCTCTACGACGCGTGTATGCTTTCGCTTTTGCTAACACCGCTATCCCTCATATTGTCACATTGACCGTGTCCTTCGCGACCGTGGTCGCTCCGTTCATGTTTGAGGAGCGTTATGTCAATATTTTACACCCACTGCACGTGTTCCAGGTTGTTCTGCCCTGGTCGTCCGTTACAGTTGATAACATCGCGGACGGAGTGCGTATCTTCTTGGGTTGGGATTATCTGGTTGGATCAGCCGGTGTGTTGGTCTGGGCTATGACGCTCTACAGCAAGGCACATAAGGCGATCCTGGGCAAGGTATCCTGCCTGGACCTGTTCGTCAAAGTTGGCTTGTTGACGGTGCTCACTGGGCCAGTTGGAGCGGCCGTGGAGCTGATGTGGGAGAGAGATGAGCTGGTTGTCCACGAGACTGGTGGGCTTAAGCAGCGAGTAGCTACAGGAAAGAAGGTGCAGTAAGAAACTATGATGGGTGGCCATATCATGATCATTATGGGCCTTCTAATGATATCATGATCTACCTCGGCCATTAAACTATCTTTGCGTCGCGTGATGCTAAAAGTTTGGAATATTTCATTTCAGGACATTCTAGTAAACAAATTTTCATAGCATTTTACACAATTGAGAAAGACTGCATAATCTCCAGTTATTTCATATTCATCAGGCCATTATTCCATCTTACTGCAGCTTCCCCTCACGTCCATTGATTTCCGTACGGTGCACCACGGTGTTCCCAAAATAGACTAGGTAGGCGTCAAGTGACAGCGTGGCTAGGCTTTGATACATATGATTGGCTACAGATAGACCGCCTTCCCAGACAGGCAATGTAATTGGCCTCCACCCATATGCCTTTGTTTTGTTGAGCTTTTGGCTTCGCCCGCATTCTTTCCAACCCCTCTTGATCTCTTCGATCCCACAGCCTGCATGTCCGTCGGTATCGGGAATCCCCATGCTAATATTGGAAAGGCATAGCCTTTCCTGCATTTTATCCATTCTACTATTGAATCCTGTGGAATAAGGCATACACAAAATGCTTGGGGAGACTGAGGTTCGGGGACTCAGCAGTCATCTGGGCGCTGTTGTGCGTGAAAACCAGCAGCACCATGAAAACCTCCAGGATCTTCTCGAGAAGTTCCAGGGACTATTACAGAGCTATAACGAGCTCAAGAGTGATTATGAGGAGGAGAAAGAGGCTCGAGAGAAGTATAAAAGGCTAGCACGTGGTCAAGTATGATATTGTATCGACAGGATAATTTGAACAACTGTCTGATGGTTTCTAGGAACGTAACCCGTTCGCTTTGGTACTAGTGGATGGTGATGGCTATATTGTCAGTGTATCGCTGTTTTCTCATCACCAAGCTGACCGATATAGTTCAAAGAACATCTTATCAAGAAGGGTCCCGAGGGTGGAATAGCCGCTGCTCGACTATTGAGCGACACAATCAAGGAATTACTCCACGAACGACTGGGATACCTAGGAGACCAATGCCGTATCATGGTTCGGATCTATTCGAATATCCTAGGCCTTTCGAAGACGATGGCCCGTGCTGGGCTTGTGGGGAACGAAGCCCGATCGCTATCACCGTTTGCCTCCAGCTTTACACGAGCGCAGGAGCTATTCGATTATGTCGATGCGGGCGATAAGAAAGAAGGAGCGGATTATAAAATCAGAGGTATACACTTTGGGTGATGGTAGCTCGTGATGATAAGTGCTTACTGTGGATGCAGAAATGTTCCGCCTGTTCGCAGACAACAACCAATGCAAGCATATCTTCTTTGCCGGTTGTCATGATGCAGGGTATCTGTCTCTATTGACGCCATATCAAGGCAGTGCGGATCGAATTACCCTTTTGAGATCCGGATCGTTTCACCCGGAGTATCAATCACTAGGTCTACCCGTTAGAGAACTGCCGTCTGTTTTCATGTCTACTCCATTTGGTGGCACTCCGAGCAACCCGCCATCACCATCTAAGCCGGTTTGCAAGCATTTCCAAAAGGTAGCATGTATAGAAGAGTTTATAGACAATCGGGGCTGATTTCTCTGACAGGGCATTTGCAAATACGGCAATGAATGCAGCAAGCTACACATAATGCCGAACCAACAATTCTCTAAAAATGTAGAGGAAACACACCAAGTTCCCCTTCGGGACCAGACGTACTATGCCAAAAACCTCCCTGCTATAAATGCCAAATCGGAGGAATTTATCGCCGTCAATAAGGATGGCGACCGTGTTGACACCTACTGCCCTCAGCCGCCGCAGGACGCATGGGAGCTGTACAACCGACGAGCTAAGCGTCATAAACTGTGTAACAAGTATCATCTAGGAGGCGAGTGTGGCGATATGGCGTGTGAATACGATCATAGTCACATTGATGGCTCTGCCCTCAATGTCATGCGGTACATTCTCCGTCAGCATCCATGTTCGCGAGGCGCGACTTGCCGCGCGATCAAGTGCTATCTCGGACATATCTGCCAAAAAGATTTGTGCAAGGGAACAAAGCCGTGCAGATTCCCCCGACAGGCGCATACCCTTGAATTGCGTGTTTCACAGTGGTTGACGCCCGTCGACCAACACGACATCCATGAGTCGCCGATTAGTGAGAACTCGGTCAACTCGACAACAGATCCTAACAATACCTTTTCATACTTGATGAAGGGTATTCTAGACTAGATCATCCCGAGCGATTCAATAAGCCGGGATCTATTCCATTCAACCAAAAATGATTACACAAGGCATAACTTTGTGTTTGATAATACACCCAACCGATTTGTGTTTATGGAAAACGGAAAAGATTGGGAGAAGATACAGATTGATGGATTGACACTTGATCAATCTTTAAGAATGGTTGGAACATTCCACCAAAAGGCAAAACTGCGAGATTTATCTCCACGGCTATTTCGGTTATTTTATTATTACGATTCTGTCTGGGAAGTTACTTGCCATGTGGTCATGGGAGTAACCTGCGGTGTCTAGAAGTACATACATACAAAATTGATGCCTTTTTTGGGAATTGCATAGTACAGATCAGATCCCCTATCGACGGTAGGCTACGTCATAACCAATATATCCTATTGATTGGATATGTCTTCTCTATTTCTCCTGATGCTATAATTAGGCTAGGCAAATATGATGTGGCCGATTTTAAATAAAACCAACATCCCAATTACCCAGCCACACCGAACGTTATTCCGACCGCGTCAACAAACCATCATCCAACAAGGCTGACTTCGCTGGACGGCATTCGTGGATGATCTCGGATCTGCTGTTCATCACCGATATTAAATATCGTGGATGAGTCTTGCTACCCACAAGTCACGCTGATGTTGCAGCATGTCGTGCTCGTGGATGTCGTTATTCAACTGCGGAAGTCCCAGGAGCGTAAGTCACTTCACTCCCTAACTCATAATACCCATCTGCGATCAACATAAAATGTCTAATCCTATATCACAGAAGCCCCCCAAGGAAGAAATCGCTTTGACACCACCAAAAACAGGCCTGAAACTTCTCTCCGCGGGCGCCGATCCCACACTTGAGTACATACAGCTTCCCCACCCGGACCGTACATGCGGGAACTGATATCCAAGGCAGCATTGTCGCCGTGCATGGGCTAGGTGGCCATCGCGATAAATCATGGACGACAGTTGGTGGGGTGAACTGGCTTCGCGATTTCTTGCCGAGTGATCTTCCCAACGCGAGGGTTTATGCGTGGGGTCATAATGCGTCGAACCATGAAAAGAGTGACCAGCCTGGGGGGCCATCGATGCAGAGTATCTCCGAGAGATTGATTCTGGATTTATGGGAGGAAAGGGAGTTATCAGATGTAGGCATACTGTCGTTGGGGTTGGAAAGATGCTAATCAAGACAGGCACATCATCGTCCGATTATCTTTATTGCACATAGTCTTGGAGGGACGATTGTGAAAAGTGTACGTCTGATATTCGATTTTTGTATACTTGCGGTGGACTAACTGACTGAATAGGCTTTACTATACTCCGACTCTTGTCAATCCGAACCTGCATATCATCGCACAATTCGAACATCTACCCATGGAATATTCTTCATGGGCACCCCCGAACTAGATTCTCGAATGGTCGGGCTGGAAAGCTATCTCAACCACCACGCCACCGAGCCCGAAAAACAAACCGACAGCTACAAGGAGGCACATTGGCTACTGACAAAACTACGAGAATACTCCCTTATCAGCGAAGACTTTCAAACGGTGTATGCATACGAGATGCTCAAGACGCCAAAACTGGCTACGACAGAGTCTCCGACAACTGGGTCGCCAGGGAGAGTGAGTTTGCCTTGCCTTTCCTTAGATGTCCAGAGTTTGCTAATGTCGTCGATAGGTATTACAAGTCTCGCCGCGTACGCAGAAGCCACCGATCAATACTTATACTATTTCGATTGATGCAGATCATTCCAATATGATCAAGTTCGAGACACCCGACGATGAAGCATACATAGAGATCAGAGACTATTTGAAGAGGATGGCTCAGGACTCTCAGCCAGAGAGTGATTCGGACAGTAGTGAGGGACTGGGAGAAGGATTGGGATTGTCATTTAATTAGATGGTATGAGGGGATGGGTTTATATATTTATTAATATAGACGGTAGGATATCCAATATATATAGGAAATTAGTTTGATAATCAATATATGTCTAATAAATTAAGATTTCCCCCTCCGAGTAGGTGCCTGACCATCGATCTAATCCCGACAGTTCCATCGATATCACTGGCAGGGACATCCAAAGTACCCCAATCAATCCAGCACGTCTCTCTAGCGAGACTAGGTGCTTTTGGATGGATTCTCTTTATTCGCAGGCACAAGGTAATTATGCATCTCCAAATAGGCTGGATTCACTTAGTCTGACAGCTTGCGGTTGCTGTCCCAATCAGGCTAAGTTTCGTTGATGTAGGCATCACCATCGTCATATCCTCTCCATCACCTTCAAAATGGAATAACAAAAAGCATCAGAAATAAAAGACTTTGTATGTCCTCTTATTCCCTGCCCTCTTCCCCCTCTAAAAATCATCTTTCCATCTATCATAGCCCAAAAATTGTCTCTCAGTTTCCATCGCGATGGACCATCAACGTGTGTTGACAAAAGCGCAAAAGACCAATGTCTTCAAGGACTGGTTTGAACAGCCGAGGCAGATGCTTTACTTTCTGGGGCCTATGGAGAGTGAGTATCTCACGGAGGCAGATCTTCAGAAGTTGAAAAACCAAGTCTCTGACCTGGGCCTTCTCACCGGAAAACCCTCCGACTCTAGCCCGTCGTATTTCACCCCCTCTATGGAGAAGGACTACTCTGTCGCCCAATCTGGGGTCAACCCTGCCGAAGATGATTTCGCTCGCTATAGAGGCAGGGGCATGGGGAAAGCCCACAAAGATCACTATTCTCCCGAGGCATCTTCCAGTTCAGGATGTGGCTTCGAATGAGCCAAAGAAGAAAGCGAGTCAAAGGACATTGAGGAAGCAACACGGGAAAACCAGGTCTAGAAGTGAAAGGCCTGGATCATCGGAAAACATTCTCGGTCAGTATTCTGGCAATGTGCGTCGTTCTGGTAGTGTTCAGGAACTTTCTATCTCTTGCTTCCTTCGATGAGAAGACTTATGGATATATTCGACTCCAGAACCGTGGGCGTGTGAAGTTCTATACTGTCGAGTGCAGCAGAGAGACTGAGAGTAGGAATCCATCCATCATTACAGGTAAGTAGGCCTTGAGACTGAGGTAGCCAATGGATAACTGACATTATCGGTTAAATACTGGATTAGGCTCGATATCCTCAATCCAGGCGATGTGGAAATCGTAAACCCAACAGAGTGATTCTCGAAGGAAATCGAATATGCAAGGAGTGCTAGTGGAATTGCATGGATGTAACCTACATGGGAAGTTCAAGAATACAACGAGACAACCTTCATAATAGGATTCTAGGTATCGAGGCGAAAGACGCTGTACGTTTTGTGATGTTGCTGCACACTTGGACTGAATTGGGAGAGCTAAATGGTTCGAAACTACCAGCATTATATAGTGTCTTGACCTCTACTGATAAGTAACAGTCCAAAAGATTGAAAAGAATACATCTATATCCACCCGAATACCCCAGAACTCAGTACTTGCCATGCGTAAAGTCAATAACCTGCGCCTTATCGATCAAGCCATCCAAACTCTTCACGAAAGCATGGTGCACGGAATCAGATCGCACATAGAAGTCCCGATCCTCGGCATTCTCAAACTCGACTACAAAAGCATGCGTGATTCCATTCTGCCAGGCGTTTATCAGCATGATGGTGTCCAACGTGATGATGCATGGTGTCATACCTGAATCCCTTCGATGGAGTTATCCTTACCACCAAAAGAGGACTTGATGTATGGTTGTTGGGAAACGGGATGGAGGCAGGTATCTTTCAGAGCGAGCATGCGCTTGCAGGTCTTCATTCGCAGTGTCAGTTTGCGATCCTGGTTGAGGTGGATTCCTTGATACGTACGTCTTCGATGACATCGGCGCTAATGTCGGATTTGAATTGGAATTGGACGATGTGTGTGATTCCCATCTTGATATTACCGAGTGGGTGGCAGATGATAATTGATGATACTTGGTGATGAGAAGCTGAAAGAAGAGATGTGGGATGAATGATGTTGACGTTGGTGATTAATAACGGAAGTGGGGTTTGGCGGGGTTGAGATAGCGATAATGTTGACCATCATGCCATTTTGTAAGCACTAGATGTTATGATATTCAATATACTGTAACTTGATGTCAATTTAATCATATTTGAAAGGGACAATCCCTTCGGCATAACATCCAAAGATTGAACGTTGTGACGCCATTACTCTAGATAGGACGAACGCTATATCGAAGCTTGACCGACCAGATATTCTTGTCTGGATTATTTACCCACGGACTTTCCTGATGCTCGTGGATTCCTGCTTAGTTTAGCCCAAAATCCACGATATACATTCGAGTTTGTAGAGGAGATTATGCCAGATTGATCCTTTGTGTCCGTGAAGAGAGCTTTAATAACCGAGACTCCTAGAAAATGATTCAATCTATATATACAGGGAAAGAAAAGAGCTTTTCTTATGTACATGAATCTGCTCCAGGCAGTCAAACCTTTGCAATAAAAATCTTCACATGAACGCCGAAAGTAAAGATGCAAACATAAGTTATGGCAAATCGATCATGGAAATGATGTCACTGAAATCTTGCTTCTCGCATTGCGATAGTTCAGTTACTTTGTGATATGCGAGTTCAGATTTCCCATTTGTGTCACGGGTTTCGACCGCAAACACATCCTCAGAATCTTTGCTTTCGAAATGCGGGTTAAGCGGACGGCAGGTGAAGATTTGCTTGTAAATTCCCACATAGCGCAGTGCTTGGAAGTTCTCATTTTCAGAAACCAGAGATCGATTTATATGGAATATCTCCATTGCACGACGGGCATTCTCTTTCTGCTGTAACATTTTCCGTTGATGATGGCGCCGTCCACTTGTACTCAAAGCCCCGAGATTCGATGTGATAAAAAATGCAGTCAGGTTCTGCAAACTGGGCAACACAAGATCCTTAATCAGCGCATAAGATTGCATCGTGACGGAGGTTGCGAATTGTTCTATCTGGGGCGTTTTTAGGATGACTTTTTCGATGACATTGATAGCTTCACCGGGGCTGCTTCCCGCTGGGCAGCCCAGGATGAGCTTTTTCAGTGGCGGTCCAGCCTTCCGAAAGTAGGAGATGGGATCATTGTCCTCGCCGTTCCACTTTTGGGTATAATACTGAGATATTTGGATCTCTGATAGAGTATTCTTCAAATTTGGAAGCATAACCAATTCTCCAATGTCCCCCGTATACTCGGAAACGGCTAAATGATGCAGCTGGGTGACATTGGCAAATACCTGCGGATTAATTCCACTCCAGGTTGCTTCATTCTCATCCTCCCGGTAATACAATTCATTGTATAGGCGAAGGGAGCGTAAATTCGTCAAATCCGTGAGCTTTGACAAGTAATCAGGTCCATAGCCATATGATATATGCAAGCCACGGTAGGGAACATATCCTTCTCCCAGTTCCAAATTTGTCAGTTTTAGAACGGGCAAAGACCGCTGTTGACGCTTCTGTTCATAGGTCTTGATGAGGCACATCAAGCCGTTTGGTATATGGTATTGGTCGTCACCGGTGGAGTAGAGTTTGAGGTGAGTGAGCTCTGGAGATGAAAGCAACATTTCAGACAGATAGTCATCGATCTTTTCATAACCAAGAAGCTTGCGGTCCAGGTCCACCGATAGTCTTTCAAGATTGTGGAATTGCGGAATAACATCCTTCGCTCTCAGATATGGGGCGTTGAGATCAAGATCCCGTATGGTTTCCAGTTCAGCCAAAAGTTGTAGGAACTGGACGAAAGATATTGGGTTGTTCATGGTGTCATGACAAAGTAGACAAAGGAATTGTCCACCAGTGCTGGACAAGTTAGCAGTCCCCTCGCTTTAGATGCGTTAATCAACAGGAGACTCAATTACCTGAAGGACCGCAAAGATTTCATTTTGGGCATGGCTGATATTATCGCCTCCAGCAGTGCGACATTCTCCTCTATGGTATCACCCCTACGGAAGGAATACGGACCTAGATGTCGCATGTAGCGAACCAGAGGGCTCTCGTATATTCTTGTCACATCATCCAGAGAGCAACGACGCACATCAATCTCTCTATAGAGAATTCGTTTGAATAGACGGTTAAAGTGCTTTGATACTCGACAGAGAGCAGCCAGCGAAGGTTGACAATGAAGCTGTTCCCCAATCATGAGCAGAAGCTCATCAGGCAGTTCTGGCGACATTTTCATGGGCCAGCGATGCTACAAGAAAGGATACGATAACGAAAGAGGAGATGAGGTGGATGACAGCTTTGGAAATGGGTGAATGTAGATGATATCTCGACGAGGGAATATGGCTTTTTGTCTTGTTTGTTTGTTTGTTTTGTTTGCTTGACTGTTTATGACGTTTTATTGCGGTCTATTGCAATGTGAGTGAATAGTTGGATATATGCCTGAATAAATGCATAATAAGTGAATTAAAATATATCATATTTCTGTCGACAAATATAGGCTGTCATCTCTCCTACAAAAAGGGGCTTGGAGAAATTAACTATGTCTTCACTTTTACCATTTACAGACAGACATCTCGATCTCTGCCGAATCAATCATTTTAAGATCTCGTATTCGCCATGATCGTCTCGCAAATTGAAGCCATAGGGCTGCTATTATTAACCGGATACGAGAAATAAGCGGATTTTGCGGAGATCGACAGTTTGTATATTTCCTCTCGTGTTGGAGCAGTATATAAACAGCTTCGTCCTGCTACGAGGTAAGTACATCCACCCCTATCCAGAAACATCACCATGCTTGGATTTCAATTAAAGAATCTGCTCATTGGCAGTCTCGGCCTCGCGCTGCTTGGACTCTCGTCTACTGCATCTGCGGCAGTTCCTCCGTCTCAGCGATTCGATCTCTCTGCTCCATCGCACGATCTGTTCCGCAGCAAATCCCTCCACGATGCAACCGTCCAGCAGGGGTTCGCTTTTGACAACACTAATCGGCGCCTATTCGTAGCGCAACGACGAGACGGATCTTCTGAGACCTCTGGAGATCTCTGTGTCACACAACTCGACTTTAACGGCAAGGTAGAGGGCCATATGTACCTCACCGGCTTCGGACACGGCGTCTCCTTCGCTGCCGAAGGCGTTGGAGCATCCACGTATCTCTGGACAGAAGTCGATTCCAACAAGAACGGATACGGACAGAAACTCGCTCGTTTCGAGTTCAAATCCGGCACGACCTTGTCTCATTCTGCGGCTTCGTTGACCAAATTCACGCCCGTCGATGGCGCAACGGAACATACCTGCTCGATTGACCCAGTCAACAACCGTCTCATTGTCCGATACAACAAAGATGGAAAACGCATCACTGCCTTTGATCTAGAAGATGCGTCGAAGGGCAACTTCTCCCACCCATTGACAGACATCAAGCACCCCTCTCTCAAGACCCTCTCGTCGACCTTCCAAGGCTACGCAGCCTACGGCCAGTACCTCTACCTCCAAACCGGCAACTCCTACGACGTCACCAAGAACAAGATCAACTCCGAACTCACCACTATCGACATCAACACCGGTGCCATCGTCGAAGGCCCAACACTGACAAAAGCCGGCTCGACTCTTTCCTTCCGAGAACCGGAGGGCTTGGCGATTTATGAAACTGCCACGAAAGAGATTCGTTTGTTTCTGGGCTTTGCGTCAGGTAAGGGAGGAGACCGCAGGTCGAATCTGTTTTATAAGAATGTGCTGGTTTGATGGTGATGGTGATCTTGATGACTCTGTCTGCATATGCATATGCAGACCAAGACTGGATGGACTGAATCTGAATGGAGGATTTTTTTATATCATAATGTCGATTGGAAAGATGAAGACGATCATCTCGTATTCTTCAGGCCTCCCTGTGCTACTCTGAATGTCAGCTTGCATTAAGTTGAGCCCTTATTAAATATAAATACACACATCTTTCCCCAGAGTACTCTTCCCCAGAAATCCTCAAACATACTACAAAGTCACTAGCATATCCAGAACTATCAACATCATGAAGCTCATCATCGTCGTCGCCGCTATCCTCTCCACCGCCATGGCCAATCCCAATCCTAGTGGTGAAACCGGCGCTGCCTGCCTTCCAGAAGGAAGGCTTTGTTACGACTTTCAAGGACCCAGGGGAAATTGCTGCGAGGGCTTCAAGTGTACGGCTGTTGGGCCAGAGCAGGGGGTGAGTCTTATATTGTATTTCTGTGTGTTACTTCATGTTACTTATTGCATATAGTTCTGTTACAAAGAAAGAGAGGCATAGTTTCTGTGGAATGGATGAATAATCTCTTGATCGTTGGATGTTGATGTCGGTCTTTTGGTTGCCACTCGGGGACCATCCGGAACCATCCCCGATGCAGCGAATGAAGTCATC
The DNA here is from genome assembly GCF_001890725.1 of Aspergillus wentii DTO 134E9. NCBI lineage: Eukaryota > Fungi > Ascomycota > Eurotiomycetes > Eurotiales > Aspergillaceae > Aspergillus > Aspergillus wentii. The sequence goes on along the minus strand of NW_024467834.1, from coordinate 1,730,804 downwards.
ATGTCATCGCTCTTCCTAGTCGCCGTTCATAATATTACCTCGCCGATGTTGATCATCTATTAAAACACTCCTGTAGAGTCATCTTTAATGTAGTAGGTAGACTGTCGAAAACACAGCATCCACCATGCAGCCTATCATCCATACCGTCTACGAAAAGACCACCGGCACATGGCAATACATCGTTGCCTGTCCGGATACTAAAGATGCGGTCATCATTGATCCTGTCCTCGACTTTGAGCTTTCTACCTTCACCGTGAATACCCACTCTGCCGATGGTTTGCTGGGTCTCATCGCCCAGCAGGGATACACCATCACTCACATCCTCGAAACACACGCCCACGCAGACCATCTCACTGCGTCCTTTTATCTCCAGCAGACTCTCGTCGCCTCCGGAAAACCTCAACCCCAAATCTGCATCGGCCAGCAGATCCTCGCAGTCCAGGAACTATTCGGTCCGAAATATGACATCCCCGCTGGTGATCTCGACAACGCATTCGACCACCTTTTCGCCAATGACGAGGTGTTCAATGTCGGACGGATCTCTGCTAAGGTCCTCCATCTGCCTGGCCACACACCGGATCATGTTGGGTATATCATCGGCGAGAATGTATTCACCGGCGACTCCATCTTCAACCCCGACGTGGGCAGTGCGAGGTGTGATTTTCCCGGGGGAGATGCGCGCACGCTCTACAAGTCCATGAAGAAGCTCCTGTCTCTGCCTCCTAGTTTTAAGCTATACACGGGACACGATTATCCCCCTTTCCATGAGCAGGTAGCATGCCGAGAGCCAATGCCGTATGTCACAGTCGAGGAACAAAATGAGCGCAATAAGCATGCAGGGTCAGCTAGTACCGAGGAAGAGTTTGTCAGGTGGAGGACAGAAAGAGATCGACAGCTCCAAGAGCCCCGATTGATACATCAAGCGCTGCAGGTTAATGTTCGGGGAGGAAGAATGCCGCGGAAGATACATGGCAGCCGGGTGTTTTTGAATTTCCTCGTCGATGTGCCTGATATGTTTGTGCATTAGCGTGCTGACCTGCTTGCATTGGCTCAATATGTAATTTGCTACAATGTTTACTTTCAATGTGACTACTCAGATTGACAGGCTCAGATGATATCTGTCTGTGGTACAATGATTTGGAATACCCGATATTGGTCGCCGAGTCGGGGATCTCGGGCATGCATAAGCATGTCGTCCCAAGGTCTAGAGGCCGATATCTAAATATATAGCTGAAATGAATCTCTCAATGTTAGCAAGAAATAAAGATCAGAATGCAGGGAGTTAACACAGAAACAAAACCTCGTTCCCGCCATCCTTCGTCGCTGGCATGTTTGCCATGTCGCCGTCGCCACTTGAAATGCGACGCCGCAATGCCGGCCTGCAGTCGCTGCCAGTCATCCAGAATAGAATGTCAATATATTCGTTCCAAACGAGGACTGCGATCGAAAAATAAGAACCATTCACCGCAACTCTTGGATGACGATATTCCATTATTCCCGGATATTAGCACGGATGCTTTGGACTGGCTCGATGCAACAGTTATGCCGACAGATCTAGAAGTATATAACCCTTGGAAATGTTTTCTGAATGTAAAGCTGATAAAAGCAGCCAAATCAATCGATATTCCAAGCATTAAACACGCCTCAAACACTGGATCTCGAGCTCCCCAGACTCCCTGATTATACGCCTACCTGGACAGAACCAGAGCATTTAACGACACCCGATGTTGCGTTCGACCCAATGATCCAGCTCTATTATCAAAACTTCCATCGATCACACCCAATTCTGATCCCCAGAAAAGCTCTTAACACTTCCCTCTGTCGCCGAATACCTGCGTATATGTTGTCTATAATGCGCTATATCGGCGCTCACTACCATTCCGATCCATCTTTCAAAGAGGTATTCCGGGAATCTGCCCACGTAGCAATGTCAGAGACAACACCAAGAGATGGCTTTAAAGTGCAAGGGATGCTTTTACTTGCTATTATGACTCATGCCTATTGTAAAGAGGATCGTGCGCATGAGACGATGCAGGCTACCATCCAGTTGTCCCTCGATCTTGGTATGAACCGTGCATCCTTCGCTGAGCAGAATTCTTTCGGAAGCTCTATATTCGAGGAAAGCTGGCGCCGGACGTACTGGGAGCTGTATGTTGTCGAAGGTCTGTTGGCAGCTATGCGAGATCAGAGCACATTCCGTCTGTACAGCCAGAAAGCGGATGTGTCCCTCCCCTGTGACGAGGAATCGTATAACAGATCAGAATCGGTATGCTTCTCCCCCAGGATTTCACTTCTTTCTAACGATTTAGCTGGCATGTTGCAACCAAAATCTCGAAGATCTCCGTCATAACTGGTCCTATGGAGAAAATCAGCAAATCTTCTCTTCGTTCGCGTACCGGGTCGATACTGTTCGAGTGTTGGGCATGGTCCTAGAGATTAACCACTCGTTAGAAATCGATGTACAAAACAAGGTTGAAACCGCAGACGCAAGCCTCGCTGCATCATTAATGCACTTACCTTCTTCCCAGCATGATGTATACGGAACAGCATCCGAGGAAATGACCTTCCAGATACAGATGATTATCTATCTGTGAGTAGCATCATCTCCAGCTTACAGCAGTGAACTAACCATGATAGCGGCATGATCCACCTTCATCACCCCCGCTCCAACATGCGTTTTGCCTGCTTCCATGCAGAAACATCCTGCACTCGACTCCGAGCATTGTGTGGTGAAACGTTTGTCTCTGCTGACCTCGACTTGCACTCGCAGAAGCTTCTTCGAGCGGCCAATATGTTGTCAAATCTTGCCACTCTACCTACTCCTGTCAGACAACGCACCCCTTTTTTCACCTGCGCCCTGGCTATGTGTGTAATTGTCCATACGGCTGCTTGTCTGATGGCACCGGTAGTTGACCTGGAAGAATCACTCAAGGCCAGAATTCAGCTGGGAGTTGGGGGATTGAATGTGCTGGGGAGAGTGTGGCCGATGGCAAAGATGGCGAAGCAGCAGGTTGTGGGTATGTATCAGGAGGTGGGGCTGCAACGTCGATGAGATTCAGTCTGCGGTGGTATTAACCATTCAATTTAATGATGAATATTTGGTTCTACTTCTCATTCTATCTACCCTTCACCTTTCCTTCTCCCGATCATCATCTTCCTGCACTTCTTTCATGAAAAGGGCATTCTAGTTTCTATTGTGCACCTGCAATTCTTACAACTTCAATTCCATATACCTGACGGACAATAGGGTTCCTGACCCTGTCCTGGAGCTGTTCATCAAGTGAAAACTTGGAGTATATGACGTAGACCTCAGCTGCATAGAATAGTAAAGAGCTGGCAACTAGATCAGACGCAATTGCAGTTACCTTGCGTGGTCAAGGAACGCTAGCATAAACCAGAAATTCTAGCAATTTAACCAGGCTGGTAGGGAATTGACATTCCTCCGTGAGTTAGTAGACTGGTATTTCGAGTGTATAGCGTTTATTTATCACATTTGGTATCATATCCAAGGGAGAGGAGAACCCAGATCCGTGATCTGTAAATTATAATAAAACGTACTAAAACCCCTTCTATCATCATATATATAGGAATAGAAGGCTTTGGGGTATCATGAAGAGTGAGAGGAACGCTAAAAGATTCGTTCCATGGCCTGGTGTATTTCATCTATTAAAGTCAGCATCAGTCGACAATAAACAGCAGGTAATGTAGTACCTCGCATTCCCTGTAATGCCTCAAAGGCAATCGAATAATTTGTCAAGCATTTCACCACCAATCTTAAATTCTGTTGCAATTCATTCAAGAATCCAGTAAGTGTAGATGACTCTGGCGACTGTAATTCATCATTACTACCCCGGTTCAAGGATCGTGCCTTGAAGCACAGCATCAACATCGCATAGCTCGATTGTACCGCACAGCATGCAAATGTTGGCATTGTCCGTGGAATCTCGATTCGGGATGCTGCCGATAGGTATGGTGGTGCGGTCCAGGGAATCTCGTTTGAGGGATTTGGATATGGCAGATTGTCCAGGAGAGTAACGATGCTGAGGGCAGCATGAAGACAGGTCTTGGAGGAGATGTGGGATGAGAAAGGGAACTGAACACTGGAGGTTGTAGAAGAAGGCGAAGAGTGGTCAGGAGTGGGGATTCCGACAGATTTCGGCAAGTCCATCGCACAGCAGTTGCTCGTTGACTCCAAGTCGCAGTGTCGTTTGAAGAAAATCGGAATATCTTGGAAGGCACAGAATCGATGCGTTTTGATTTTGGCACTGCGAAATATTAGTCGTGTGTCTATTTGAATAGGAGGCTCGTCATATTACCTGTGCAGTTTGATCTCAGCAATTATTTTGATGGACTTGGAGACAACGACCTCTGGTGCGTCAACCAGAGCAACGGGCGCCGTTTGTGTCACAGATGCTGAATCTCGACAGGCGAGTAAGGCAGATGTGATTTGGCTCTCAAGCTCCATCATGCGTCGGGGAACCCACTCGCAGCAGGAGTTGCTGTTATGGGCCTGGTTAAGGTCATGCACGAAAGTCGTCGCTTCGAGGATGATTTGTTGTGCCTCGATCAGAATCTTCCACCCCTGCGACCTGTCAGCCATTCACTCTCAACAAACGCACAACAAATCAACCCACTTCAGGATACGGAGTCACAAATCGAGGGTCGTACACATCGAATACAGGAGGCTAGACCGTCAGTTTCTGCTATACAAATTATTGATTTCAGTGCTTACTGTGTTGCTGACAATCGACCCTTGACACACAGTCATGTACTTTCCACCGTCAGCATTGGCAGGAGCAACGCGAATTCAAGAACCAACCGTCATCCACCACGCCCTTTTTCTAGCTTCTGCAAATTCGTCCTCCTCTACCATCTCTTGTAAGGACATGCCAATCGCCGTTGTCAACGCTTGGCCCGCACGATTGCGCATTTTGTTCATGTTTCCTCGCTGGGAATACTCGTACACACTCAAGAGAACCAGTGCTAGGACACTCTCCACAGCCACAGGAACCTTTGGATGGAACTGCTCGCGATCGAACCTCTGTGTTCCATCTGATAAAGCGTTTGCAGGATCATCGGTAGAGTCGAGCAGCTCCGAGTCCACTTCGACGGCTTCGAGAGCTGACACTGCGAAGGAATGTGCAAAGTCTCGACGAAGTTTCACATATTCCGCTCTAGAGGGTTCTCTTTCTTCTGGATAAGGGATAAGAACCAGAATTGCGGAAATGGCGAGACTGAGAGGGCTGGAGGCCTGAAATGTCGATTTGGACGAGAGTGGTCGATTATACACCGGGAGCCTTTCGGGAGGGGGCAGAATTGGGTAATAAGGGTGGATGAATACATAGTAAGCATCCAGTCTATTTAAGATCAGTCTGAGGCATGCTGAGCGCTTAAAGGGTTTAACAGGGTTGACCTACATGTCCTCGTTGCTCCCATAAATCTGAACCAAATCAGATACCGAAGGATTGGTATCGACAGGAGCACCCGGATCCGAGGCAAATATAGAATCAAATATAGATTCTATCTCTGCAATGGGCGTTTCGACATTACGCAGCCCTGCCCCGGGGCCACTCAAGTTGACCAGTTGGTTGAACCATTCTATCGCCACATTAGCATAGGCCTCAACGTCAACCATCCAAGGCAAGCAAATCAACCATTTTCATCAGAAGTGACATCTGTAACTAACGTGCCAGAGTCGACAGATTCCTGGCTTTGAAATTCGGTATCTGTGCTGTCCGATGTCGTGGGCAGTTCTTTCCTGCGTTTGCGGTTTTGACAATTCCGTGGTCCGCCTCGTTTACTCGGAAGATAGGTGCAGGCCACTCCTTTGGTGATGCAGTTCGAACACTGAGGCTGTCCATCACAACGGATTCGCAGTGAGCGACTGCAGCGGTGCAGCAAATCGCCGTTTAGCCAGAAATATCCCTATTTCCTTCAGACTTTGATAAAAACCCACCATGAAAGACAAGCAACCTTGACTGGCGGCTTGCTGAATTTGCGCCTTCCTGGACGCTTAGGCTCCATTGCTGCCGCCATTGACTCGAATACGCTGTCCATTGTGGCTCATTCAGAAGTCGGGGTTTTTTTGTTTAATCAAAAGGCGTTTGTCGCGGGGGGGAATGGATGGCGTTTGGTTGCGTGGCGATTGGAAGTATACCAAATCCCGGTGGTGAGCGAATCCCGAGAGCAGCCCGGAGTTGCATCTCCGGCAGTCGGGGGTTGCTCACCAGTTGCATGCATTAGTTGCTCCAACATGCCCCCTTACAGGTGGATATCAGCTGAGGAACAATGCTTGATTTACAGTGGACCATTCGGGTTACGACTTGGCGACTAAGATTCTGCAATCTCAGATTTGACTTGATGATGAATTAAGCGAGTGCAGACTACAGGGATCTCCCTGGACAACTGTTCATGACAGGAGAATTATTGCCAATAGATCCGAGCTAATTTTTGTGATTTCTCACAAATTGGACTTACACCCCCCATCATCCTTCAAATCCCGCTCCTGCTTCATCTTCGTCTTTTGGAGTGCGTTTTGATCTTCAAATCCCTTCATTAACACGTTGAACGGTTTCTCTCCTTCTCTCAGCTGTCTCCATTGCCAGCGCTGCAGCATATCCGACGGAATACTCTCAACACGATCTGCAACGAACCTTCCAAGGACAGGCAGGAACTTGAACCCATGTCCACTGCCACCTGTCGCTACCATGACGCCTGGTTTATCCGGAACAGCATCAACGACGAACTGGTTGTCAAACGAGTCTGTATACCAGCACAGTCTTGTGTTGGTTATTTTGATGCCATTCTCGCGCAGCTCAGGCAGATAAGTATCCAAGAAATGTCCAATCACTTCCGTTGATTTTTCGGGAAGCCCACTAATCGATGGGGATGTCCACTTGGTGACGGGCACACTCCGAACCCTACCATTAGATTGTTGTTGTGGGTTTGTGTACTTCGTGCCTCGATATCCGAGCTTCATGACGCCGTCAGGCGTGATTGGGAAGCCGTACAGGTTTCCTGCTGGACCCGCCCTTACTTTGTAGTTCCAGACCGGAAATTGGTCCGGTGAGAATCGCTTGAACAAATCAGAGTCGGTCGGGATTTGAAGCATAGCAATCGAACCGGCGGTGGTTTCACATAGCCCATCGATCTCGGGGAGAACACCCGGTGTCCAGCCCCCACAGGCCACAATGGTCAAGGCGGCTTCGTGGAGCTTTCCATCAGCGGTGATGATCCCGTTTACCTTGCCATTCTTCTCATGGAAGCTTTCGAAGGCACCTCTTTTTTTATCAAGAATAACCTTGACTCCAAGTTCTTGTGCCAAATGGAGTGCATATCGGCATGCTTTATCGGCATATACCAGACCGCCAATAGCATCCAGATAGCCGTCATATTTTCCATCTTTTGACTGGTGGAACGGGTCAACAGCATGGCCCAACCCGTCTGCTTGGGCCCTTGCAACCTCATTTGGATCTGTAAAAAGGTATTGTGTACGGCCCAATCCAGCCTTGGAGATGTTTTCGACAGACATTTTTTCAAAAGGGTTCAGCCCTTCGTCCCCGATGTGATAATTCCCACAATTTACATAGATTTTCTCATTCTTCGTCATACCAGGTGGCAACCTCTGTCCATTCGCAAGTGAGGCATTCCATTCGTTCCAGGTTTTAATTGCTTCCAACGTCAGGTTCTGATACCATACTTCGTGGCCGTATGCAGCACGGATGATTTTGTTGCAATCTGCAACTATGTGAGCCTGGATGTTATATGAAAAATCCGACATAGCAATGTCCACCTACCTGCAGACGCAGCATCACAGCCGCGATCAAAATCATATCGCGTTTCATGGTACGGCTGTCTGTCAAAGACGGTGACGTTTGTGAATCCTCTCTTTGCCAGATGAATAGCACTGCTGAGTCCGAAAACACCAGCCCCAATTATGACAATTGGGGAACTCTTCTCTGCAAGTGGGTTGCTCGAGGCCATCTTGTTTTGAGTTTTTCGGTCTTTGCTACTCTCCAGCATCACAGGCCACTCTTTAAACATATCCGACCGACCGATGTTCTCCAACTTTATCTTTACTCCACAAATCAGACAATATACTCTTCCATAGGTCCGACAGGAGTAACTAACTATATCGCGACATTCGTCTCCGAATAACGTCTTCCGCTTATCGTACCGCCTCCAACCCAGGCACCGCATGCAACGCTGTCTTCGCCTTGACCTTCCTCGCGTCCTCCTCTAGACCAGGCCTTCATGGGTCAGCAGGCTTCTATCTACTCCAGATCGCGAGATAAAGTCCTTGCGTACGGGGATAATCTGGGATGTTGTGAGGGGAACGCGGGGTCAACCTGGTTGTGTGTCTTATCAGTTACGTTTGTTCGGAAGCAACCGCCTCCAATTTACCACTTACGTCCAAACCCTTGCACCCCCGTGGCTTTGGTCCAGGATAGTCTAACTGTTTGATTCGACGTCTGGTTGTCGGTATCAAATTTGAGTATCATGTAGGCGCTTCAGGATATCACCTCTTTCGGTGGACTTCCGGCTAAACCACCACCACTTACGATGATAAGTATCTGTGATATGTTTCGTGTCGTCTGGGTAGCTATGATATTGGTATTACAGAATGCCCAGAGATAATATGCTGCAGGTCCAACTATCAGGCAGTCTTTGGCGTTTTGTACTGATCTTTGACTTTCTGTCGTGATATATAGTTAGATAGTTCTCACTCAAAATACCAGAAATATTTGCTACAGTCTTTGACAATCCCGTAATCATACTACTATATAACAGTACTAATAAAATCCACTCATGGAGAACCACAGGCCAGACAAAGACGATGCAAAGGATAACCCTATATCAATAACGGAGGAATCCGGCATTGGTACAGTGGAATCCTTAGCAATCGATGCCTCCATCGAAAAGTCCATCGTTAGAAAATTGGACTTCAGGTGAGGATATACCAGGAGTCCATCTATTGCCCGGAATCATCACTAACACCGTGTATGGATAGGCTTCTCCCCGTCCTCTCATTGATGTACTTCTTCAACTCGCTTGATCGAAGCAACCTCGGAAATGCGAAAACCGATGGCCTCGACGATGACCTCAACTTGAGGGGTAATCAATACAGTATCATCCTTGCGCTTTTCAATGTCACTTTTTGCCTTTTCGATCTCCCTTCGAATCTGCTTCTGAAGAAGTACTCGGGGAAGATTATGTTGCCTTCGATGATGCTGGGATGGTAGTAGCACTATGTCGCGCTTGAATTTTGTTGTGCTTGACTGACGTGACGCAGGGGATCGATCACACTCATCCAATGCTCCGTGCATAATTTTGCGGGTCTTCTTGTGTGTCGGGTGTTTATGGGGATTTTCGAGGCCGGTTTCATGGGTATGTTGATCTTCTTCATTGGAATAACTTGTTTGCTCACCCTGTACGGCGTAGCTGGCGTGGTCTTCTACCTCACGCAATTTTATAAGAGAAACGAGATTGCCTTTCGTCTTTCCATCTTTTATGGGACAGTGACTATTGCAGGTAAATATCTGGTTGAGTGTTTCTTGTATCCCGATTCGTACTCATGAGACCTTCAAATAGGAGCCTTTTCTGGTCTCATTTCCTTCGGGGTATTCCAGATTAAACACCATCTCCGAGGCTGGCAATACCTGTTCCTTTTAGAAGGAGGCTGCACAGTCATAATTGCCATTGCCGGCATGTGGCTTCTCCCTCGCAGCGGCACTCAGTGCCACTGGTTCGACGAGAAAGAGTCACACGTCGCCCAGCTCCGCCTGCTACAAGATGGGTCTGTGAGGACAACCGACAAGCTGAACGTCAAAGACGCTCTCAAAGCACTGATCGATTGGCGAATTATCGTCTGGGCAATCAGCTGCTTCTGTTACGGCGTCGCCCAGACCTCCGTTAGCAATTTCCTCCCGCAGATGGTCCAACAGCTGGGCTACTCGACCGTCAAAACGAACCTGTACACAGTCGCCCCGTACGCGGTGGGAACCGTCGTATTATGGGTTCTGTGTTGGTCGTCTGACTATTTCCGCGAGCGATCCTTGCACCTATCTGGTGCGCTGATGATCACCTTCGTCGGGTATATTATTTTGATCTGCATCGATGCGGAGAAGCACAGGCGAGTCGCGTACTTTGGTTGTTTCCTGTTGTGTTGCGGGGCCTTTGCGCCCACTGCTCTCTTTCACAGCTGGCATCTGAATAACATCGTGGTTGAGGGCCAGCGGGCTGCCATCACAGGGTTGATGGCTGGATCGGCTAATAGTGCTGGCATTCCGTCGAGTTTGGCGTTTGATGACCGTACTGCACCCAAGTATATGCCGGCTCTGATTGTCAACTGCGTTTTTCTCTTGACGGGTGTGGCAGTAATCTTGTGTCTGGGGACCTGGTTTCGATATGACAATCGACAGAGAAACAAACAGCAGGGTGTGAGGATGTCTGCGGGAGATATTGCGACAGAGAGCCTGATAGGAGGGTGGGAAGATCCCAATTGGAGATGGACGCCGTAAATACGACGATGTCGGGGTTTGGGGACTTGGAGATGGTGGAGACATCCACAATGAGGGCTTAGGGCCCGAACTACCCCAGTGACTAAGGCACCAAGGCATTTACGTCGGACATTCCGAAGACTTTCATAATTTGACTAGAATAAGCTCGTTTTAAACTATCTTTAAGCTATGAGTAGCCATCCAATGAATAAACCTGACATCAAATAGAGCCGGTTTGATTTCTCTTCTTACTTCGACCCAACCAGCATGCTATATTGTCACGTCTATGCCCTTTTGGAGCGATCAAGAGGAAATTCTCCGGCTTCATGCTCTCTGCAAGGGCCAATCGATCCTGGCAATCACTGAAGAACTTCACAATTGGCATTCGAAGTTCCATCCAAGCCAGTGAATTCTCAGATGGATCCGTGACCCGACACCAAACGACGAAAAGACCATTTTGGCTTTGGTTAGAATAAATTTTGCCACCGGGTAGCCAGCGTGATGCATCGAACGTTTCGGTATTGGAGAAAAGAGCTTCGCCTCAGTGTATCGTGTAGCTCTGGGTAGTCACAGTTATTCCCTAAGGTATGTAGAGCCCAAAAAAACAATGCACCCCTTTCTGGAACACTCTCAGGTAAGGCCCCTCGGTCAGTTCCATAGTCTCAATGTCTCCATTATCACTGCGTTGAGCGAGGAGGCTCTTGAGAGTAGCTTTGTCAAGGTCGACACTCAGGGTATAAACCTCTACTTCTAGCTGGTGTTGCAGTTTCGATTACGACAGTAATGCCCATATAAGATAGGACGTGGCTGCGGTTGTGTCTGAGCCCGCCACAGTCAGATTCCCAGCTTTCATGGTATCCCCATCATCTGTTACCGCGCAAATTTTATCTCCATAGATGATGGTCTGATCAAATAAAGCAAATATCATCCACCATGAAGTCGTCCTCCGTTCGCATTTAAATTGGAAATGCCTGGCAAATGACAGGCACAATGAGCATTGTTCAAGAAATGAGAGTTGCAGTATGCAATTGTGTGAAAGAAACTTGTTGGTTCAATAGGGAAAATGCGAGCTTGTTTCCCACCTTCTCGCCGATCTGTTGTAAGGTAGTTCGGCTCTGAGATACCTGTTCGGGTGAAGAATATAGACAGTTGCACACAAACCACATAGGCCAAAGTATGAGATACCCCCCTGCGGAACTGCCTATATCGAGTGACCTCGGTGAAGTCTGTTCTGGTATGTTTCTGAGTGCTGGTGTGATGTTATCACAGATATCGTCGAGTAGACATTTGATTTGATTCTCGAGCATGTCGACCACGGCCGGAATATTCATGTCAGGGCAGTCGATCAAGTCGGTCCGGTCGACAAGATTGCACAAATCTAGCATGCTGAGGTAGAATACCGTTTGAATGGCACGAACCAGAGCTAGAAACCCCGCTGCCCACCGACTTCGTGGCAGACAATTGGACCTGGTTAGTTTCCAATGCTCGGGTGCCTCGTCCTCCCACTCATTAATCTGTCTCAAAATATCCCGCGCATCCGACACAAGACTGCATATCCTCTCTCGCATATCAATTGAATGAGCGATGAGATCTGCCAATGCTTCGGAATCCATATTCAAGAGCTCTATGAATCTTCGACGGTGGGACAGTATTCTGTTGGAAAGTAGTTCGACGCCTGTGAGCATATCACCATCGCAAGGCATGATATTGTTGAGAAGAGGCTCGAAATGGGCATATTTGGCCTGTCCGGTCGCAACTGCTTGGATTTGCTAGATTGTATAAGCATAAGGCCCTCTCAAAATTGACAGTATGACGAACCAGCTGCGTGAAGGACCAGCCAAATAAAGCTTTTCCGCGAGGTGTGCTGAACTGTTCCCTTCCTCGAATGTGAACCAAAGCGTGTATTCCTGGCGTATGGGAGTTGTAAAGTTGCTCTCGTTCCCCGGAAAAATCCTTCGAGCGCTGTCAGTATAGCAATGAGCAACAATCCATTGGCGTTTACATACCACAAACATACTCAACACCAACGCAGAAGCAAGGGTCGCATCCTCCAAAACTGCCACAGGGCACCGTAGAGCATCTCTCAGGGCCACCATAGCCTTACCATAATATTTCCGAGCTCCGATATAAAGCGGCTTGAAACCGGTCGAGTTAAACAGCGTCAAGTACGACACGCTGAGCATTGCATTTTGAAAACAATCAGAATGCCAGCGTTGGACGTATAGTTCCGGAAGATGCGATAAGTGCCCCGACGGTATTCCTTCTTCGGCAGGTAAGATATGTTGATGACAGAAGAACCCGAGCGCCTGCTGCTCTAGAGAACTCAGCGAATATGGTATAGGTCGAGTTGGGAGCGGAGTGGTCGAAATGCCTTGAGATGAGCTTGGCGAGCCATTTGAGTCTCCGTGGGAGTGTTCGTCTGACGAATATTCAGGTTTGGACCTGATACAAAGCACATCACCGGTGTCCTTCCTATTCTTCTTCTTGCACGCTTTCCTGGGATCTCGTTTGTTAGGTTTCTCCGATCGCCATACAAATGTATCCGCATATCCAGGGCATTCTTGTCCGTAGATCATGCATCTTTTGCATCCAGGTTTCGCTTCGTCACACTATTGAAGTAAAGAAGGTTGTTAGTTATCTAGATTTTAGGGTTCTAGGAAAACACGACAGTAGTACCTACCCTGATCTTGCGCTTTCTGCAAAGCTTACACCCCGTACTTGGTTTTCCCTCATATACCATGATAGTAAAAAAACACCACTGTAACTTTTGTCAACTCGAGGCTGTCAACAGAGACTAGTGGGTCAAAATGTCCGATTTTCGTGATGTATCAGTCAGATCTATGTGGAGTGGCGGTTGCAAGATTTGCTTCATGCAGGCAACCATAAAAGCCGGTCAATTGACCTCGAAGTATTGGGCCATTGAGTACATCAATGCCACCCCTTCTCCGGGCATGGATGAGAGTAATAAGAGCAAAATTCAGGAAGATGGAGGGTCCTGCTATCGAATAATCATCCTAGGCAGAGTCAGATGACGCGTAACCCAATTCGGCATACCGCCCGGCAGTATATCCTGTTCATCAACGGCGTCATGTATTTAAGTTTAGAACAACCCAAGGATTTGCGAATCAAAACGTTCGAGAACTGAGCAGCTGGACCCTTGTGGACTCGAATTGTTCTCCTTTTTCTTATGAATCCAGGGACCGCGTATCCGCCAGTGACTAAGAACGCCTGGTCTTCACTTTCACAGTCGGATGTGCCGAGGTCCGGTGCCTCCGAAACACACGCTAGCCTGTTTGGGTGGCACCTTGCGAAGGTGTCAAGGAAGCATGGAAAGCTTGTTCATCCGAACTCCGGCCGGCGACACTATGAAGTGTTATGAACCAGGCTATTCGGAAATACAATTGCACTCACGGCGTTGCTGCCTTGCCTTGTCAGCTAGCTTGATCCGTGACCCACCAAAGATGCTCGATTTAAGCTCAGTTGGCAGGTCGATCAAGGGCGTGTAAGATTAATGGCTTACGCATTTAGATGAACGATCCGGGCACCCTATTTCGATGCTTGATAGCTTAATGCATAAAGAATGGCAAGCCTTCCGGCGCCGAGATGACAGGTTCAGTGATTGGCATGCAATATCGGTGGTGTCTCACCGCACTCCGATGGTACATATATACTTCAATTTTGAGCAGGCGTACTCCGTACCAAAGAATCTATTATCAGTGCGCCACATCCTGAATGAATCAGCATATGCGAAACAAGGAACCATCATTCTTAATGCTATTTCTTCTGGCAGCCACGTGGCTTGCTTATTTCATCCAACCGGACTTTTCAACACCGGAAGATGAACCAAGGAATCAACCGGTGGTAAAAATGTCCGAGTCCATACGGCATAGGATGAATTTTGAGCCTGATATATCTTGCGCCCAGATTCATTAACATCCTTTGTCGCATTTGATTGGCTTCCTGGATAGCGGCCTTTGCGTTTTGACAGGCATATCGCATGTTTAGCTTCATTGCCGGACGTGGGTCCTATTCAATTACCCCAGATGTTGGATATCTGGGGATGAAACGCGGGGTACAGGATTTGTCGGCATTTCGCAGGCCTTGTATGAGCCGTTGAATTGTGTATATATAGTGCGTTATGCCCATGGAGGTGAATCGACAAGTGCGGTTGTTTTGTTCAGAATCGCAGTCATGGATGCAACCAAGAAAGAGACCGAATATATTGAGAATGTCGACTCTGTCAAGAACAACAAGGTCTTGGGAGACTACTCCGGGGCTACGTCCAAGACAGACCCTCGAGAGATTCGTTTAGTCCGCAAGTTGGACTTTCACATAATGCCTATCGTCTGGGCCATGTACTTTTTGAACTATGTATGTGTCAATACCCCCAGGCGAGACAGGCTGTTAACAATAAAAGCTTGACCGAAATGCCATCGCCCAGGCCCGGTTGAACGATATGGAGGAGCACCTTGGCCTTGTTGGTTCGCAATACAACACCTGCATCTCAATCCTCTTTGTTGGGTTAGCCTTTCTCACTCCTAGCCATCGGTCAATCTATACTGACTATGATAGGTACCTCCTCATGCAGATACCCTCCAACATGCTCATGTCCTCCAAGAAGGTCAGACCCTCTCTCTATATGAGTGTCTGCATGGCCAGCTGGGCCGTCGTCTCGTCATGTACAGCCCTGACAAAAAGTTACGGAGGCCTCGTGGCAGTCCGCTTCATGCTGGGGATCGCCGAAGCCCCCTTCTACCCCGGAGCACTCTTCCTCTTCTCACTCTTCTATACTCGCAAGGAGATTGCGTTGCGGCTGTCCATATTGTACACCGGGAATATTGTCAGCACCGCATTCTCGGGTCTCATTGCAGCCGCCACGTTCGCTACCCTCGATGGCACCCACGGTCTCAAAGGCTGGCAATGGCTCTTCATTATCGAAGGCGTGGTCACTTTTGGGACGGCAATCCTCGGGATGTTCCTTTTACCAGATCATCCCCTGGCGACTAGATGGCTCACACCAGAGGAACGACAACTCGCTCACAGCCGCATTCTAGCGGACACGGTTGATAGCGAGCAATCACAGGGTGTAATGGCAGGCTTGAAACAGGCCTTCCGTGACCCCCGGCTCTACCTCCTTGCCTTAATGCAGAATATGCATCTTAGCGCTTGCGGGTTTAACAACTTCTTCCCTACTGTCATCGAGAGCTTGGGGTTCAGCGACACCATCACCCTTGTCCTGACCTGTCCTCCCTACCTGGTCTCAGGAGTGGTAGCCATCATCGCCGGTACCACATCCGGCCGCTTAAACGAGCGTACCTGGCACATCACGGGGTGTATGGGAGTTGCCGTTGTGGGATTCATCATCTCATGCGTTACTCTCAACACCGCGGCGCGATACCTCAGTTGTTTCTTGTTTACCAGCGGGGCGTATTCGGTAAATTCGATGATTCTGGGATGGGTGACCGCCACGTTAGGTCAAACTCCCGAGAAAAAGGCCGCATCGTTGTCCTTTGTCAATGTCATAGCCAACGCATCATACATATACACGGCATACCTCTATCCCAGCAGCGATGGACCAAGATACCTTATCGGGATGGCGAGTAACTCTGCCTTTGGTCTTGTCACGATACTCTCCGCCTGGGGGTTGCGATTTTGGCTTCAAAACACCAATAAGAAGATTCTGCGGGGCAATATTTTGGGGAGTCAGGAAGGGCTTCTCTATGCATACTGACCGTTCAGGCTGTTAAAAGAGGTTGTTGTTTCTGTGTCTGGACTCAAGTGTATTCGGAGGCGGAGCTATCTGGTCATTGCTTCCGTTTAGGTTCAATAATCAGTTTTGAATTGTTAATGCTGGCAGCAATGTTGAAAATCCTTTTCTTGGTAAATCTCAGCAGACAATGTGCAAATCTTCTAGTTCTCAAGTTTCGTGGGCGTAGTCAGACATTGCATTGATTCGCTCGACGCCCTAGCCAATGCACAGTGGCTGGCCATAGGTAGCCAGGTAGACGCATGCATACCTATGTCGTCAGTACATGTTCTTCCTTGTTTATAGAAATGAGATCTTGTAGTATAAATTCGTCTTATGATAATAAGACTTGTTCAATTGTTATGGGTTCACCCAGCCATTGAGTCGGCCGAGTGCCGTCCAAAAAACCCATTCATCAAGACCATCGCAAGACATTTCGGTTGTCTGTCCATCCAGAAAGGTAATAGATACAAAGTATATATACAGGAGTGAAGTGTAGATGGCCGATGGGCAAACCATCACCTTGGGATAATAGAAAAGGAAAAGGAAGAAAGGAAATTTCGTCGAAGTATGGAATCACAAGGCGTCATGACCAAAATGAACATCAGGTCTCAGGAAGTGACAGGGGTATTAGGAAATATAATAAGGAAAAATAGGGGTGGGTATGAAAGAGAACATAACACGTCGGCATTAATCTGGCATCCAAGCTCTGCCTTTCGAGGGAATGAACACGTATAAAAATATATGGGGCAGAAGCCATTGCCACCTATCTCCCCCACATCCTAGAAGATGGGTCGGGACTTTTGGGATGGCTCATGGAACCTTTGCTGGATCGGTCGCTTCCTTCACCCGCGTCCGGATATGCTGGTTCGGATGTAATTTCAATCGTAGTGTGCTGATACACCTTTCCGATAGGCGTCATCTCGACACCATTCTGCACGATGTTGTCCGTGGAGCCATCGCGCATAGTTTGGTCGATAATATCGTCCTCGTCGTCGCGACCTCTATGGGTGCGCAGAGCGCTGATATCGGTCCGAGTGAGCTTCGGGTCGGCGGTGATGGTGGTAAGGTGATTGTCCGTCTTGCGGCCCTTGCTGCTTGCAAATTTGTTGTAGCTGCGGTCATTGCTTGGCTCGGATTCGATGATCAAGTTGCGACGTGTGAGGGTATAAAGAAGCACATCGACCCAGCCAGAGCTAGTGATGACGGCACCGGCAACACAGAAGTAAACCATACTTGGGCTTTTACCTTGAGCTGTAGCCATACGTCCAGCGGCAAGGGGAAGCGAGAGAATAATGTAAGCAATAGGGTAGATAACCATGTATCCGATGACACGGCGAAGGCGACGGAGACTCTCCGTGTGGCTGCTTCCAAGAATGGCTGATTGGGCGATTCTTCGACGCAATTGAAACCACATAATGGCGTAAAGAGAAACAGTGCCGAATTCCGCAAGGAAAATCCAGATATAGTGTGTCCATAACCGGACGGCTTCATACTCCTCGCTAATCCAGCACTGAGAGCCAATATGTTAGCGAATTTTTCCCTAACAAAGGAGCAAAATTGCAACTTACCCAAGCTCCCGAAGGAACAAAAACGTATCGCCCGTGAGAAGCCAGCGGAATGATGACCAGAACGACGATGAAGACCCACAGGCCAACAACCGCAATGACGAAAGACCTATGGCTCATCTTGTGTCCCAAAGCTACCAGAAGGAACGTATGGATGGCGATGGCGAGCACAAACAGACCACTGGCAGGATCTCCTATCTGCAGCCATAATCCTTCGAGGAAGCATCCCGCTGAGTCAGCTGTGATCTTGTCCTCTGTGATCCATTTGAAACAAATCAAGAAGGCGAGCGATTGCTGCAAGTCGGCCAACACAAGATTATAGATAAGAATAATGTATTGGTTGTAACCGATGTATCTCGCATAGTTGGAACGCCAGAATATCAATCGGTATGTAATGAACGAAATGAGAGCCAAGGTCGCGATGAGGGATATCAGCGCGAAGACCGCTATAGCTACCAATCCTCGGTGTTGATCAGCCGGTAGAGGGTCGATATCCATCATAACACGGGGCATCAGAGCGTTGCCCTCGTCGGCATCGCGGGTGCGCATAAAATTCAAGACCCGAATAAGACTCATTGTTAAGTGATTTTCGATGATAAATTCGAGCACCTCACGATCATCCTCTTGTTGAACTGGGAAAGGGTAACGAGCGTCTTTGGAAGGCAGGACAGGATGGTATCTTCAGGAAACACACTGACAAAGATACCGGAAGCATCCGGTGGTCTGATATAGAAAAGGTCGCCAGGCCTGCGATCCAGAACTCCTTCGAATTGGGGAAGTCGACTTGTCTCAGGGGTCGAATCAGCAGTAGGATTCAGAGATCACCCAGCTTGAGAAAAAACCCAAAAACAAGAAGATGGAAGGGCAGAGGAGAAGAAAATCAGCGCCGCACAATTAGAAATTATTAACTGCGATAGCACCGGAGCAAATAGCCACATGCCGAAATACATGGTGGGCGACGTGGAGAAGACTTCCAACCGCGCAAAGCTTCTGCTTGGTTCTGGGACTTTAGTTGTCTCGATCCAGAGTTGACCAACGATCATATTAACTCTATTAACAAGACCCAGGCCGTGAAAGCGTCTCCACAAGTCGTGTCCCTCCCATGACAGGGGTTCAGCTTTTCAGTGTATAATATCGTAATAATAATGCTATCGATAGCGGGAACCTTGGCCAGGGATTATCGAATAGAAGTCTGAAACCAAACTCTGCAGGTGGCTCTTCCTCATGCCGCGCGGAGTTCTTGATCTTAGGCTTGCCTACAACCATGGGTGTGTACATAGATAGTACAGGCATAAACACGAGCTCGAGCTGTGCGTACAGTAGTTTCGATTCTATACCAGGCACAAAAAACGATCTTTGCCCCTATACACCCAGTTCAGAAACATACTCCGCAGTGGCTTGCCTGGCTGATTGGCCTGTGAGATGATTCGTCTCTTTTAGTACGCCATAGCCCACAAGGCGTCGTTTGCTTTGTTGTTATCTGTGTTATGGCTTCAACGGTATTCAATTATTATTGACCTGGGAACTCTCTCTACATGGAGACCAAGGACACTATTTCTAGAATCCGAGCGGATGGATTCGAATCCCTGGCCTATTATTGTTGTGGGATGTGAACTAATAAATGTATTATCATTGCAAAACAACACGGATATCATGATCGGGGGCGGAGAATTTGCCACACCATGATGATCGAGGAGGCGGAATTGAAAAACAGACGGAATACAAGGCCACGGTGACCCCGCAAGATTGTCAAGGAGCCGGGAAAGACAAAATTATCCTCTTTCCGGTTACCGAGGAATTTCTTTAGTGGGAGCAAAAAAGTAATTTTGATCAGAAATATCGATGTGGGACCGCAATGGCAATTCCAGAAGAGTCAAGATCTGCCCTGGTCGATCCGTTTTCCGTTGACTACTAGAGTATGCCTGTACCAAATTGGTATCACGTCTTGTAATAATGAAAGACTTATGGACCGTGACACAATGTTGATAATCTGGCACCATTGTCATTGGACAAAACTAGACTTCGGGCTGCACCGACACAGCATGGTCAATGTTGGCTGTTCGACCATGGTTGCGAGCTTTGCTATCCAAACGGAGACATGCCGACAGAAGTTACCCTGGCTGTCAAGTGTCACGAACGCAGGGCTAAGCTAGCACCGCAGAGCATGCTGCTACCAGGTACTTTGATTATTCGCGCCACAAACCAAGTGGGCGGCATTTATAAATCGGTCGGCCATGGGTATTGCCGACAATATCTGATAGGGGCCGTAGGAATTTCCGAAGAAACAACGCGGGTTTCGGGTTGCGTGGCCGTACGAAATTTACCCCTTTGTGGAATGAGGACAGACTGTACGAGGGCGATCCGGCTAGTCAGGCCTGTCCATCTAGTACCAACAGCGTTAAGGGAATTAGTTAGTGATTTATCAACTTGAAGCAAATTCAAAGAGCAAGCAATGAGAGGATAGTGGATACAGGCTAGAAATCACTAGCACTTGGACACCAAGTCATGTCAATGAAGTGGTTGAACTTACATGTTATGTGAGACATTTAAACTGCACCCCGCATTGGTGGATAGCGACTAACTTGGGATCGACTGAAAGCCGAGACACATCGTCTCGAAGCCGTCGTTTTTGAGAGCAGGATCGCTGACACAGTTAGAGTGATATTAAATGGTGTTGAATAGAGATGAATCAAGGGGCAGAAAGTCTGAAGACGGCTTGGGCGATGGAATTCATTGTTGAGGGCTGCTAGGATGGGGAGTTGGGGACGGGATGTTGGAGATGTCAAAAGACACCGCAAAACAAAAGCGGCTGGGATGTCTATGTGCTACACTGGATTATGAAGCACTTATAAGAAGCAAGTGACATCAAGTCGGCCGGATGGTGTAGTTGGTTATCACGTATCGTTAACAGTCCTTCAACTGAATCCGATAAGGTCCTGGGATCGAACCCCAGTCTGGTCATTCTTTTCTTCTTCTTTTTCTTTTGCTTTTTCCCCCTTCGTTCAAGGCTCCTCCACTTCTCTTGATCAACATATCATGTTTTCTTTTTTTTTTCTTTTTTTTTTCTTTTTTTTCGCCTTCTCCAAGCGTCTCCATTTGCATCCACCAGAGAGTAACCATGATCTACGACAGCTCAGCAATGTACAGTCAACATCTCCACGTCTTGTGATCGCATTCTCGCCACTACTCGTGATAATCCTCCTCTGGCTTCAGCCTAGTCATCTTGAACACCAACCAACACCAATGTCCAGTGTCCACCGGTGTCAATATTCAGTGGCTAAATTCGGTGGTCTTCGGGCATGCACTCCGTGAATGTCAATCAGGGACTCTACATAGTATGTCCTTTAGCCACGCCACCTAGTCATCGATCATCATACTATCAATGGTGTAAGTTCAGAACCCAGCACCAGTTAAAATGTCGTACAGCAGGAGATGCTTATTCTAAACTGGATCCTGTAGAGCTGAACCTCGGCTTGACCGTCCACGATCCACACACCTGGGACATGCCAGTGTCACCATGCCACCGTGTCTATTGTCTACTATTGCTGCTTTGGCGCTGCTAGAGGCTCTCTGCTGAGTTGAATCCTTCGAGATAATCTTAATCTTCGAGGGATGCGGACTTGTCTGAACAGCCTTGTGCAGATCTCCAAATCCTGCCCTTTCCATAAATTTTACCGTGACTCACTGCCGATCGGCTTCAAGCCTCACTGACCGCAAAAAAGTTGCTTACAGCTGGACCCCCAATCCGCTCTATTCCGTCCACTAGTTTTATCAACTACACTCGCAGTGTAACAGTACAATTCCGTCAACGATCTGTTAGCGGCCCTGTCAAGTTGCTAATGCAGAAATTTGGCAGGTCAGCCATCCATAATCCCCTCATAACTTCCCACTGTTGACTATGTGGGTAATGGCAACAGTACACATGAACGATTTCCCATGTGAATGTGTTTCCGTACAAGGATTACTAGCACCTACGGTAGTCTTAATGCAATTACCAATATTTCGGGCAGGTCGACCACAGCCAACCTTCCAGGCACCGTATGTACGTGGCGAATGGCGATAAGTCAACTTCATAACGGACGGCAATGGCCCATAAGGAAACAAAAACTGGATCTGCCCTTCAACGGAGTAGTAAATAAGTTGACATTGATCACTACATACCAAAGCACCCAAATACAACTTTTGGGGGGGATGAGTCTTCTTGACTTCCAGTGTTAAGATGGCTGCTCTTCCACGGGATAGAGACTTGTTCGCCGTCATACTCTGTGCCTTGGTTGGTATTTTTTCTACGTACATTAATAGCCGTCCACGGGTGTGGGTCTGTCTGGCCGTCAGGGGCCTGTCTATCCAACCCTGACCAGGTACCAAAGAATCCCAGTCTTGTCAGTTGGAAGTCCAACAAATTGAGTCGATCTCTCAACGTGGCCATACATATCATAGATATGGCCATGTTTCTTTAATTACATTGTCCTTCTGGACTGTGGGTTTGGACAATCGCATTCAAGAAGATCATTATTAATTGTTCTTCGCGGGCGGGTACGGCGCGGTAAACACTATTAGCAGTGCCCCTAAAGCCTGGATAACACCACTACAATCGGGTCATCTCAGCCGTTGCTGATGAGCATCGGTATTATTTCCAGAATCCCAGAATCCATGCACCAGGATCGACGTCGACGCCACACCAATTTCGACCGTTCTGGCAGGGGATATGCATGCTTACAAACTGGGTAGTGGTGAATACTACATCATTACACGGCTCTTTCTAAAGCTGGACTGGCGTTCTTGGCCTTTTGCTTTCTTCCACTCCAAGATTCTTGGGAGTTCCTCGCGATTCCTCTTTTTTTTTTGGAGCCTTCTCTTGGAACCCCTGGCCAAGACGAAATTTGCCCACCTAACGCTTGGCATCTCGGGGGTTTCTAGCAAATAAGCTTTTTTCTGACTCGCTATCAAAAGATCCCATTGCAGACTACTCCAGCCTCTGCAGGCAACACAAATACACAATAACATCCAATATTGGATTTGATGTACGGGTTATTATCGACGGGATCTCGACCATGGGCCAAAAGTCTACAGGTCCTATTTGCGCCATTGCACCTGCCTACTATGTAAGCCACTGCGCTATGGACTCCTGTGGGACTGTTCCACAACGGTCCCATATTACTCCAGAGATTTGGTAAACATTCATCCCATGATCCTGCAGAGCTGAAAACGGTCCTCAGCTTTATCGTTCCTTCGCCCCCAATGTCAGTGTACACGGTGAACGAGTACAATGAGCCATCATTTGAAGGATCATGACGTATGGCTGGGTCTTTGCAAGTATCGAATACAACAACACAACACATAACAGCTTGCAACTTTCATCAACTTCTAGGTCAAATATTCACCATTCATCCATCCGGTTGTGCATGCCCTGTACATGCCATGGGACACTATGGAATACCGTGTTGGCAACCTGGCTCTACGTAACAAACCACACAGGCGGAGTTTTCCGCGGCATTAACAGTTATCGCCATTTCTACTCATGGCATAATCGCAAGCACGGAGTCACCTGCACAGAATTAGGAAAAGTCCCCAAGATCTGCACATGGGCATTATTATCAGCATCCAATAGTCTTGGACAAGCAATGCCACTTTCTTGGTGGGGGGTTCCCGACCTCCATATCTCCAAGAGTCAAGACGATATTCAACACACTATGCATAATACTGACTCGTAGCCCTACGAGATTGATGGGATTATGACGATGATTCGATATTTATGCGTACTACTGCCCCAATCAGGGAAAAGAACATGCCGTCTACAATACGTAAGATGGTCGAGAAAAACCGCAAAAACCAAAATGCCCAAAGAAGAAGTTATCCCGGTAAACCAAATTCAGATCCAACATTTTTTTTTCCAGCAGGAAATAGAGTCACTCCTGTAGATTCCATAACACGCGCTTTTGAAAAATGCGGTCGCGACTCCTATAACAACAATCTTAGATATCAACATTTTAACATGGAAACATGCCTTTTCTGGATAAAAAGCTAGTATTTCTATAGAGGTGAGTTATTCGTTTTGTTTGAAATATATATTAACCTTTCTTTTCCAGGTATTCCATAGGTTTTAGTAAAAATATTAAGAATTTCTTCTTAAAAAGCCACTCCTTTATAACCTTAAATTTGATTTGAAATCTATCTATTATCCAATCGTAGCCTTAAGATATTATCTTAATACTTGAGTCAGTGGTTCATTATGGCTAAATAATAGTTATACTACTTTTTTCTTTAAAGGGGTAAAATATTGTCAATTAAGATTCTAACGATTTTTTAAGGGTATTCTAGAACTTTTGCTATAGAATACCCTATAAAACCTCAATAAAACTGGTTTAAAAACTAGTTTTATTATTTTATATGGTATTCTCTTTATTTTAAAAATACCATCTCTTTCCTTTTCTCTTACTTTTTCTCTTTTCTTACTAATTTCTCTACTTTTTATCTTCTAATCCATTCTTCTCTCTACTGACCATGTTAAGCCTTCTATTCTACTCATTTTTCTCATATTTATCATTGTATTTTTATTCTAAAATAGTATGTATGGTGTAGTAAAGCAAGGTGGTGATTTTATTTTTTCGGAAGCGCGGGTCTTATTAAAACCACGGGAGTGACTCCGAGATCCCACGGGTGGAACCAGTCAACGCTCATCCATGGAACGCATTCTCGGCCGTCTTGCCAGGGCCACCACGGGGCCTTGCAAAGATTGAATTGTTTAGTTTTACTTACCTGACTCCCCGGTGAGCTTATGCCCTGTGATCTTTTGCATCGACCCAGCCTTCCAGATCTTCAAGGTTTATGCTAGAAAATATAGAGGCAAAAGAAGCAAGGCTGCGCGAAATGAGAGTCAGGCCATGTTGTTTTACTTTCTCAAGCTAAATTAACGCCACATTATACTTTAACCGGTCTTTTGGGTCATGAAGATACTAATCTCAGCTACCCTATCTGCTCTGGACAACTATGAGATCCTCTCCGCGTCCTGCAAGGCTACAGCCTAGCAATCCGGCATCATTAGAACATCGATAACACCCCGGAAGTCAGCACTACTCCAACATAGGAAGGAAATAGACAGCCCTGAAACACTACCAATCCCGTTTTTCAGCCGTTGGAAAGGAGGTCGAGTGCTTCTCGACTATTGACAAATTAATTCACGTAGCCATTTCTGGCTGGTCTTCGCATAATTGCATTATGCTGGACTATACGGGATAGAATACGCACGCCCAAGACACGGAGGACATTGGAATCCAATTTCTCTATTACGAAGTTCCAGGCAAATTCCTATCTAGTGTTCTGTAAGCTGTCTCTTACCTATACAGGAGGAGGGGGGTTTGATTGTAGAATAGCCGTCTTCATAGCTCTGAGATGAAGAAGCGCAGGATATTTGCAGTTTACGCTCAACATACTTCACTATGATAGCTACCTGCTCTTGCTTGCATCTATGGCGCTGCCTATTTCATAGATTATTCTTTCCAAGATTACGAGATCTGTGAAGCTAGAACTATGAGTATACGTTCGACGAAAATATGTACTATCCAAAATCGCAGTGGCCTCTGTAGACCTCATCTCGCTAATCCTGGCTGTCTAGAACTAGCCAACAATAACGTGCTGTATATAATAAAAAGAAGCTCCATAGGAATTCAGCAGACTTATTCTTTGCTCAATGGTTATCATGCTGTAGTATATCTACTACAGTATATATATTATCAAGCATGCGAGGGTAGTGCTGCTATGGCACTATGATCATTATATATTCAAATATTTATAATATCTTGCTTCGAAGCATGTTCTATAGCATCAAAAAGTAGAGATGGCCTGGGAAATGTGTATTATTGAGTCAATATATATTCTCGTCTTAGGCAGCTTACATAGTGTGAGTAGTATATATTTACGAACTCGATGTATACAACCCCTACCACAACAATACAGGATAGACAGATTCAATGCTGCAGTTCTATACTATCGATAATCCCTACATCTAGTATTACAAATAACAAAAAATGAAACGATACTACATAATCTCAATAGAATACACCATTAAAAAAAGAAAACGATGTTCATTCTGCAAGCATGTACATACAGCGAATTAAAAATTCATAGCCGGTCTCATCTCATTTCATATCATTCGTGGTTCGTTCCGTTCCTCTCATCAAATACATTTCGTGAACGCTGGGGAAAAAAGGTGCAAAAAGGGAAATATGTTTGGCACATGTATGAACCTCGCCGCCGAGATGGGTATCAATCACTGTACGGGAAAACAAAACCTATCCTTGCCCTTTCTTATTACCTCCTCCGCGATCCTCGGCCATCCCGACGGCTATCGTATCTATCGTCTTCTTCTTCGTCTTCTTCCTCAACCGGAGCTGGGGTTCGTCTTTCGGTGCGTCTCTTTGGTCGACGGCGGCGGTTCGAGCTGATGTTACTCGCCGAATCATCCGGAGCAAGAGACTGAATGTCATCAAGGAAGTCATCGTCTCCACTGTCCCATTGAGCGGAGGATGGTGTGCCCAGTCGAGCCTCGACGTATGATCCACGACGGGTTTGAGTGGCAACCGATAAGCCTGCACCACGTTCGCGCAGAGCACGTCGGACAACTTCGGCCTTGCAGTGTAGCGCTTCAAAGGCGTCCTCTAGCGCTTCCATTCCGAGGTAGATGTCGCGCTCGATTTCAGCCAGAGCGGCAACTTCTGTCTCTTCATCCAAAGCAATGGGCCCTCCAAAGGACGCTGGTGACGAACTTGGACCAAATGGCTGACTGGACGGCCGATCCATGCTAGGTGTTGGACCCCGTGAGATCCCGCCGGGGGTGAAAGGCGTGCCCGATCGGCTACCCCATCGCGAAGGAGTCGAGTCTTCTGCTCCGCTGCGAAGGAATCCGTCGAAACGACCCGAAATGAGAATATCCCATTCATCGTCGCTGATAGCTGCCAGGGTTGCTAGCACGTGGTGCATAGTGTGGTTGTTCAGCATGTACATAGCCGTCTCTGGATCACGGGGAAGAGACGAAAGTCGGTATAGTCGCTGGATAGCCAATGATGATGACACAAGTGCCTCAGGTTTCGGGTGTGGCTGTGGTCCTTCTGGCCGGGGTGTAGGGATAGCGGACTTCATGCCTAGCAGCGCACAGAAGCGAGGCCGTTGCTCAGACCCAAGATGCGTCAACATGGCAAAGGTCAAAGTCTCATCATCCACCTCGACTGGTGCGCTAGTAGACTGGCCTGCCTGCTCCGAAAGCCACTTATCGACTGCCACTTTAGTCTTGCGTGACTGTCGAAGGAAGTGTTCGCGGTACTCTTCCGGAACGTCAATATCCATCTTCTGCATGGGAATGTGTTCTTCGCCAGCGGGCTCATTGGCAGTTGGTGCCATGATAAATGGTGGCCAAGCGGGCAGTTCTTTGCGACCGGAGACCAATTCGAGAACTTCACCCCAGCTCACTCCAGGTTGGCGCTCTTCCGTCTCCTCATGGTCACACATCAGACAATGGCATGACTCCGACGAGATGTCACGGGCGAAAACCGCTTCCAATCGATCAAGCAGGCGACGGGCAACCGACCGATATCCAGTGGCCACCGCCAATGAGCCGCTCTTGCTCATAACCTTTTGGTAGTCATCTAGGAGCCGGTTGTAAGGCTCAAAAACCCGAGTTGCCGTGGCTTCCGAGCCTCCAGTACCCATCAGCAGTGTCTTGGTCAACCGATAATCGAGTCCACCATTCTGAAGCAAATAGTCGACTCTCGGTATCGACACAGGGACTTCGGGCGGGGGAGGAGGCGGGGGAGGGGCACCGAAGGCGGAGTTGGCTGTGGGAGGGCGTCCATACTCATATGCTGCTTCGACCGGAGTGCGACTGCGAGAAGAGTGGTGATGGGAGGACATGGACGATCGGTTCTGGTTCCGTGACGGTGGCTTTTCAGGACTCTTAGATTTGCGGGAGCTGGTGGACTGCTGAGGGGGTGCAATGGTGGCATCGGAGCCGTTTGCTGATTCGGATCCTATATCACGAGCTGTCACTGAGGATCGGGGCGGCGACATGGCAGCATGGCTATTCGACCGCCTGGGCACCTTGATATCTTCAGCAATCTTGGTTTTGGATGTCTTGTGACTGGTTGTCCTAGATGGAGTTTCCTTCTCCTGGCTGGACAATTTGGATTTCGGGGGAGTCTCTGGCCGGGCGGGCCTGCTGGTGGATGTGGACTTGACCCCGTCATCCTTCTTGGAGCGCAGACTCGACGACGACCTAGTCGAGTCGGTTCTGATCCGGATCTTTG
This sequence comes from Aspergillus wentii DTO 134E9, assembly GCF_001890725.1. Taxonomy (NCBI): domain Eukaryota; kingdom Fungi; phylum Ascomycota; class Eurotiomycetes; order Eurotiales; family Aspergillaceae; genus Aspergillus; species Aspergillus wentii. Next base: position 1,702,693 of record NW_024467834.1, on the reverse strand, counting down.
TTTTCTCTTTAGGCTTGTCCCCCGTCTCTGTTTTCTTCTCGTCGCGGTCTCCGACCGTGCTTCCTTTGCGGGAGGACTGCTGGTCGACACTCGTCAACGGGGGGCTGGGAGGGGCACGGTGATTTTCTGTGCGGGGGTGACTGTGTTCATTCGCATCATCGCCTTTCTCGGTCAGGTCGGTGGGATCGGGCGTAGGAATGTTCGGTTTGGAGATGGCCTCCTTGCTATGAGCCTTGGAGAAGGACGGGTAGGGCAAGCTGACCCTCGACTCGAGAAAAGAGGCCGCTCCATCGCGGCTGGCGCTGTCGACGCCCGGCATGGAGGACCTGCGTTTGTGAGAGCCGCGCGAAGAAGGAGGAGTGGAAGCGGAGGTGGTTGTGGAGGAACGACCCGTGGGGATGTCACGATCTCGATCCTTGGTTGAGTGGCGGCGGGAAGACCGACCGTGGGACGAACGATGTTTGGATTTGAGGGAGGAAGAGGAGGAGGCGGCGATGCTGGAGGACGACTTTCTTTTGGTACTTTTATTCCTGTCGCGATCTCGGTCATTTAGTCTCAACGGTAGCATGACGTGCAGTGGGCTCGAAATGATGGGCAGAAAAGGAGACAAGACTGAAAGATTTCAGCCTTGCCTATTTTTGCTTTTCTTTTTTTGGTCTTAAGGTATATGCCGTTTTCTTAGTTACCTGATTTGCAAAAGAGGAAAAAGAATAATAAAGCAATCAGAAGCTCACAGGCCTTCTCGATGGGTGGTAATGCAGTGAGATGTCACTGCAGGAGGAGGACGGCGACGAATGACTCTTTCTGTTTCTTTTCTCGTCTGGCGCTTAGGAGGCGTGGAGGAATGCAGCTGGTGTTGTTCTCACTGGTCGAGAGCCGCACCAGGCAGGATGCGACATGCCGTGAGCAGAGAGGGGGAGGGGGAAAATGGACGATCAGGTCGACGAGGACGATTCGAGTAAAGTCGGGTCAGGCACGGTGCATACAGAGCGAGTTGCCAGTTAGCCCAGTGGGTTTGGGAGGAAAGAAAGAAGATGAAGTCGGGATGGTTTGCGGTGAGCGTCTCCGATTCCCCGCAGTGGGCGAAAACTTCTGAGGCAGTGGAGGAGTGACGTGGTGGCCCTGCATGGACGCCCGACGAGAGTGAGGTTTTTTTCGCTCCTGTTTAGGTGGCCAGGTCGAGAGAAAAAGAGGGTCTATCAGGATATGGATGATGTAGAAAAATGGTCTGGATGCCCGGGAACAATCTACAGTGGTAACTATGGATTGCAGTCATAAGGCTGCTTCGGTTCAATGCCTCAGGCAGAGATCGACACGATAGAACAATCCAGAAGAAAATGCGAGATGAATTCACTCATGATGGATAAACATGGACATACATAGGTCACCTACTATGCAATCCTGTTGATTCTACCGAAAATAGGGTATCAATAACTTCAAATCCAGTGCTCCCAAAACATCAACTCCAATGAACAATGCAATTATCCCGTCCATCACAACCCATTGGCAACTTTAACAGGAGATGTCTCCAACACCCAGTTCCCATCCTCCTCATGGGCTACCCCTCCTCGCCTCGCAGCTCGCATCGTCTTGTCACTTGCCCGCGTCCGCTCTCCCGTGTGTCGATCCCATAGCCAGCCCTCCTTGAGCCACATCCATGTCAGATACGCCCGCAGTTCTTTATCCTGGGGAAGGACCGATTTCCATTCAGGAACAAACCCAACAGTCTCAGCACCACACCCCTTCCAGTCCCGGGCCAGTCCTCGTAGCTCATCGCGACAGAAAATCCGCCAACTATCCAATGAATATGCTCCAACTCCAGGTAGGTGTGCAATTTCCCAGGCTACCCGCGGGTCCCTATTGTCGATGTATTCGTTACGGCCAATATCCCGTCCATCCATTTTTTGCGGGTAGTGAAGCTTGCGATATCGTTTGCTTCTGATAGGAGGATTGGAAAGCCAAATCCGGGCAATATCGATGCATTTCTTAGCCCGTTGGTTTTGAAAGCCCAGGCAATGGATCATGGCGACCAATTCCGACGGCTCCGCTGCGGCCATCGTTTCGACAGTGGGAAATCGCCCAAAAACTTGGAAAAGAACCGGAAGAGCGACACCTCCCCGCGTCCGGTTGAGGAATATGGTAGCGATGAGCAGGCGAAAAGGGTCGTGTGCTAGCTGCTCCTGAACAAGCCCGAAAGCTGGAGCATCTATAGGGGGGAAGGGTAGACAGGACTCAGGGTCGACCAGAGGCTTTGGAAAATAATGCGATATTTTCGGGAGTTTGAGTCGAGGTGCTTTCCCCGGTTGAGGAAACTCGGACTTGATAGGGGACATACTCTTGGTCGGGGTTCGAGGAACTGTTGGATGAATAACGACGGGGTCTTTCAGAGGCGATGTTTGCGTGGAATAGGAGGGTAGAGGGCTGTCATCGCCGGAGCTGATATCTCTAGGTACGTCACTCAGAGATGAATCGGACAAGAGAAAGTCGGACGGTAAATCGAGATCTTTCAAAATAATTCTTGCTTCTTCCGGAATCGAATGCTTCAACACTGGGCTGCTAGGTTTCCTGTTCTTCTCGCTGCAAAAACTCGACTTTTTTGTAATATTTTTCTTCGGTGTGCGCAAAAAGTACTTGGACTGCACCTCATCACTGGCGGTCACACCTTGCGAATCATTGGCTCCTAAAAATCCGAGTCCCAGAAGGGATCGTCGAGAATGCTCTTCTCCACGACGAATCCGTTGCTTTCCTTTGTCGTTGTTTCTGTGGGTTGTTTTGCGCCAGCCTGGCCGCTCTTCTGGGCGTGGCCCTGAGGTGCATTGTCTTGAGACGGGTGTGTATTTTCCAATACCCCAAGGCTCTCGCGATGTCGTTTCGCCTTTCGCTCTTTTCGTTTCTGCCGTTTGTGGTGATTCCTTTCTCTATTCCGTCCTCCTGAAACGGGGTGGTGTGGCGTATCGTTGCCTTGAGATTGTTCCGTTTTCGACATGGATTTAGAGGCAGCATTAAAGGTATGTTGTGGCAGCATTTGTTGGGACGCGATATTCTCTTTTGTTTCACCATCACTGCCATCGTGGAAAGAAATGGGATGTTCGCGTTCGCCCAAATTGGCATTTTCGAAGTTGGCTTCGCCCGGATTGCTATAAGAATCAAGTTCAACGATAGGATGTTGGATGGTTTGGACGATTTCAACAATGGGTTGAGCATTTTGTTTGACCTTTTCACTCTCATGCGAAGCAGCCCTGACAGTAGAATCAAGCGGTTCGAGCACTGGTTCATCATCCAAACCGTGGGACTTCTGGGGCAGTCCAGTCACATCATCCATGTGGTCTTCAACATCCATAGCTTCATCTTGACGACTTTCATTGCCATTGTTTTGTGGGAAGTCCAAATCCTGCTGGATAGACTCATTCGAAACCCTCTTGCTCTTCTTGCTCTTGTCCTTGGATTTCTCGCCACTGTTTCGCTTTCTTTTCCGCTCCTTCTTTGCCTCCTTCTGTTGTTTCTCTTTCTCTTCGTCGATCTCATCGCCAAATTCAGACCCATCTAAGCCTGGACAGCTGATTTCATAGATATCGAAGTACGTCTTCTTGACAAATCGCAGGAGTCTATTCGTGGCAGCCTCGTTCATTCCAACAGCTCCTGCCTCGTCGCGCATGGCGTCTGTGAACCGTCGTCTATCGGACCGCTTCACCGGATATTTTCCCTTGCGCATAAAAGGATGCGAGAGAATGAATCCTCGTAGCTCTTCTCGCTGATCGGGACCGAGTGATGCAAATACAGCATCCTCTTCAGTAACCTCATCATCGACGGGGAGGTTATCGTCATCAAGTTGGTCGTCAACCGCAATAGTGTCTTTCTTTGTAGTCTCGCTGTTTACCATGTGATTCTGGACGTTGTCAACCTGATCTTCATCCTGGGCCTCATTTTCGGTATCACCACTCTCCTCACTATCCTCAGCATCGATCCTTGCAATGGACTTCTCCGTGCGAGCAGCGGTTTTATCCTTTTTCTCCAGCGAAAAATAAGGCGACTCCGTCTGCTCAGCTCCCGAACCCCCACGGTACCACGAGGGACTGTCCTCATAGCTCCCATCCATCATCAAGTCACCGTTATACTCTCCAAAAGAAGCTTCGTCGGAGAGAATCTCATCCACAACACGGTCGTAGGCTTCTTCGTCGAAGGGGTAGAGATCCAGATCGAAACGGGGAGGGGAGATAACGACGGCGATGTTGCTGGCTTTCATTTTGACTCTTTTCAAGATTTTTTTCTCTCGTTTAATTCTTGCTGAGGAATGTAGGGGCTCGGTTTCTGTGTGTTTCTGCGCTAATTGCGTGTCGATTTTGTTGCAATGTACTCGTCGAGTGTGTTATGCATAGTTGGGTGGGTTGGTAGGATCGAGGATTAGACCTGTCAAAGGAGCTAGAGAGCAGTGGAGAGGTCAGAAAGCGTCGGGAATTTCTTTCTTTTTTGCTTCGTTGATTTGCTTTTGAGTTTATCGATCGAAGAATTAAAATATCAAATGAGAGAGATACTCACCACTGTCCTGTTCAAAGGCCAGTATCCTCGATTTTCCATGTGAAGCTAAAGCTCCCTCATACTCTGCGAGAAAGGGTTTTGAAGTGCAAAGCACCAACCCAATCCTATATATATTTGCTAGGGGGTCAGAAAATAATGAACAACACTGACAATGACTCAAACCAAAATATTCACTTATCCAAGAATATTGACGGCTAGTGAAGGAGGTTAGGGAAGTGAATGAAAAAGGTGCGTCAATCCAACGCGAAAGACGCGGAGCAATGTGGAGCACGGACCACCACTTCAGCTTCTACTCGGAATATTCAGAGGCAGATCATGATGGAAATATCATTACGCATATTGGTGATAATAATTGCGTTATCATACTTGACTTGCAAGTTGAAGTAGATGTATGTAACATGCTATCAAGGCTAAGCATAGATATTCCGCAATATGCACTATCTACATCCCTGCACCCACTATAAAAAGGCCTATCACAACTTCATCAAGAAGCATCCTTAATCACACGGCAAATCCACCCGAGTTAAGCTGTCTCGGCTCACCAGCAGCATCAAAAGTTCCATTTGGCAGCACTCGGATGGCTTGGGCAGTACTCTGCCCCGGAGCAAGCCAGGTCACATTGTGGCCGCGGGCTTTCATGAACGCGACGGTCGCGTTGTCATAGGCATACTCGAACGAAACTTGGTTGGGGACCAGTTGATCGTGTAATCGAGGTCGGGCCAGTGCCTCAGCCGCGGAAAGCCCTTCGTCCACGGCATGGATGATATTCTGGATTGTAGCTGTAATAATCCGACTACCGCCTGCGGACCCAGCGAGAAAGAATACAGTCCCGTTGGGGTGGGTCACGATGGCTGGGGATGCAGAGGACAACGGGCGCTTTCCGGGTTTGATATAATTTGCCTCCGAAGGAATATAACCAAAGGAATTGGATGAGCCAGGAGTAGAGAAGTCTGGGTAATCAGTTAATATGGAACAGAAAAAGAAACGTTAGAAGGTGGAATCCTTACCATCCATCTCGTTGTTCATGATGATACCCGTTTCAGGGACCATCAAATGACTTCCAAAGTAAAGATTAATCGTCGTAATGAGAGAAATTGCCATTCCTGAGTGATCGACGGCTGCCATGTGAGAGGTTCCCGGACTAGATCCGTCAGCCAACTGCAAGTTAGACGGACCAGGAGGAAGCCCTACGTGTTTAGACTCTCGATTCCTTGGGGATCATAAGCAGACACATTTTGAGTCCGCACGTCCGAGATCTTGGCTCGAATACTATCGATAGTGGACTGGTTCAGCATATTCGCTTGATACTTGTCCAGTCCATTGAGAAACAGTGGATCGCCCAATTTAGTCCTCTGGATTATAAATTAGCCATGAGAAAGCCCCAAGGGATACGCCGCAACTTACCTCACCATAGCCAAACCGAATTGCCTCATCCATGCGATGTGTACTCAAGTTGACGTAACCAGGCGCGAAAAACTGGCCATAAGCTTCCATAATCTTCAGTGCACTCAGCGCAACAATACCACTTGATGGAGCCGTAGTGCACGCGATTTTATAGTCACGATAGTCAATATGGGCGACTTCACGGCTGAGTGTCGTATAGTTACGCAGGTCTTCCAGTGCCATGGTGCCATTTTCTGCCCGCAAAGCATCTATCATAGTCTCGGCAATAGGCCCGGAGTAGAAGGCATCTGCGCCTTGGTTGGCGATGGTCTCGAGAGTATCGGCATAGCGCTTGCGAGTCATAGTATCACCAAGGCCGAGTCGGGTCCCGTTCGGGGCAAAATCAAGAGCCCATGTCGGATTCTTGGATAGGAAGTCCTCCTCGCCATCGACCGCCTTTTTCATATAATTAACCAGGTCTTCGGTGACAGGAAAGCCCTCGCGTGCCATTCGGATCGCAGGCTGCATAACGGTCGACCAGGGCAGAGAGCCATAGCTTTTGTGGAGATGCTCCAGACCACGGATCTCACCAGGAACACCACTGAACCTTTGTTAATGGATGAAGAATAACAGTAGGAGTCATCGTACCTTGCTAAGCCACCGCGGGTGGATGCTTTGGTATTGTTCGTGTACATGTCCTCGAAGGCGGCGGCAGGTGCTGTCTCGCGGAAATCGATGAATTCGAACGTCCCATTCGGTGCCTTGACCAGCATGAATCCACCTCCTCCAATGCCACTGTGGTACATGGCTGGTGAATCAATCAGCCTGGGCTCGTTGTGATATTTCGGAAAACTTACCTATGGTTCCGACACAAAATACTGTAGCAACCATCTGGCCAAGGCGATTCAGTATCATCCAGGATAAGGCTCAATTCCAGTGCTTCTGGATGCGCCCCAAGGCTCCCAGTAGGGGGCGGAGCAAGGCTGGCAGAGGACCACTTACAGCATCAGCAGCGTTTCCGCCCATTTTCAGCATCTCGGTACCATGGCGACTACAGATCGCGCTTTCGCTCGCTACCGCACCCAGCTTGCCATCTTCAATCTTATGGACATGTCCATTGTTATCTCGTCGTAGACTTGATGCTATCTCAACGGGCGAAGTGTATACACTCGGAAAGTGCGCAAAGAGGAAAAGAAGTGACAATAATGCCAGTCCTGGTCTTATCGCGCTAAACATGATTGAAGTAACCTTTTGTTCATTCGAGGAAAGTGAATGCGAAGGACCTGTCGCTGTGACCGGGAGTGAGGTGTCTTTCAAAGGGCGCAGCGGCTGGTCAGAAGATTAAAGTTAGTCCAACCTCGGATATCAGTAATTAGAGAGAGAATCCATTCAAAATAAAACGAGATGAGGGGAAAAGGAACTGATTGATTTATGCCGTATCTCTTACCTGCTTCTCCACATCTTGACCGGGAGACCATAAAACCCCTCGTATTGTCATATCATCGGGTGAACCTGTCGTTTCTGGAATATTGGGGTATCAATGCATCCAATCCCAATCGACTGAGCCGCGGTCGCATACAAAAACCAACAAATAAGATTTAGAAACAGATTAAAAGTCCACGAAAATAAAGATGTAAGATAGTGAACAGAGAAGGTAAACAGATTATTGCAGAATTTGCGATAAACTCCAAATGAGCGAATGTTCCGGAAGGGGAAAGATAAGGTGGTGCGGAGAGCTTGCCGGGGTTCCATTTCGATAAGAACTGGAAGAGCTGAGATATCCGTCGAAGGGATCGCCCGACTATTAGTCCCAATGAATGACCATTGGTAATGAAGTCGGCTTTGAGCGATGGTGTGATAAAGCTGAAATCAAAGCTTATCGTCCCACTGTGCCTGGCGGGCTGATCGGCAGAGCTTAAGGCGGTTCAGCTGCAACACGCCATAAGGCTTGCGTGGAATATTGGTGAGTCAACTGGCTCAATTTTTATGCCCTTGCTTTCTTTGTCTTGTGTTTACTTCTTTGGTATTCCTCCAACTACCCAGCAGTTTCAACAGCATCCTTTACCCAGGCAATTGTGGTGGTCCATTCGGGTGGAATATCTTCAAGAGGCTGCACCACGGCAGTAACTAGACGACGCCCCCAGTCTTTAACAAACCATTTGTGTGAGAGGAGATGCATGCCGACACCATAATGCAAAAAGAGGATGCGCGCCATCCAATCTCCGTCTTTGAGCAGAATAATGAATGCTTCGCTGATGTGGATCGGCCACGATATGATGCCGCCTCGTTTACCACCCGTTGGCCATCGCTTAATGGAATCGTCGAGTAATCCCCACGTGTCTATATATTCCGTCTGGTGCGGGCCGGGATTATTCTCAATCTTGCTGCGTAGTTGGTTAAGTGATCCCAACAGAGTGCTGACAATGTTAGTGAGAATTTCTTAAATCCAGTGTTCTGACACCAACCTGCGTAGTGAAACCATCTTTGAAGTCCAAGGACTTGTACCAATATTAGTATTTGCTTCTGAGCAAAGAATAGGGAACAAGACTCACCTATCCGGAAGCTCTATAGTCTCGTCTTCCTTCGGTATCCACCCGCTTATTTCCTCCATGTGCTCGTTCGTTGTGAGCTGGTAATATAGAAACGCGCAACCGGCAATCAGCCGACGAATCTCCAGCACTTGGTATAGAGGCTCAAACGGATGATCGCCCCGGGAAGCAGACGGGTAGGCTGTCGCGCAGACCATGATGAAGACCGAGCAGATGAACGCTGGCCCACAGTTTTGCGGGGTGATCTCCGTGAGCACCCGACTAAATGCGGAGCACGCTTGTGTCTGGTACTTAAGAGCGACCTCCAGCCATGGCCGATTATCAATCTCATCCGGCTCTAAGGAGGCAATATGGAGGGCGGAGAGGGCGAAGATGGCGTCCAGTAGATACGGATGGTTTACCGCAATATTGGGTAGGGTTTTCTGAAAGTATTCCGCGTTCAATTGGCGCTCGGGCAAGGTGACATAGGTTTCGGTAATATATTGGTGAAATAGCTTTATTTCGAGCTGTCGTGTGGGTAAGGGGAGCTCGGTGGATCCAGCCGTAAGGTCCATCAGTTCGTGTGGAGTGGAGGACTGGCCATCGGTGTCGCTAGAGGGTGGAGGATAGGTGCATTGCAGCTTGCGTTTCTTGCATAGACTGCATCTGGGGTTCCCTTCGTCGCACTGGACGGTGTCAGTGGATTGTCTCAATTGCGGATTCAAGCTGCGCGACGGAGCCTCCGTAAATGGGGAACGAAGAGTAAATCCAGAAGGACACAGCAATCACACGTGGAACAAAGATTAAATAAGCAATGGAATTAGTTAAATCTAGAACCTACCTTGACATGCCTTCGCTTGCATTCAAGACAGCCCTTGCGGGACTTGGTGTGACTGCGACGCGACGGCATAGGAAATATTGATTTCTCTGCAATTTAAACGGAAGAAGATTCCGAGAAAAGATGGGGAAGAACGAACCAACCAGAGACTGGCTGGTTGGATAGCAAACAGGAATAATGATGATATGTGGTCGCCTGTATGGATAAAGGATGCGTAAAGGAATACGAGAAAAAGGGCGTCGATGATCTGCTTCGCTTCGCTTGGCTGCTTTAGACCGTTGAAAGTTGGAGATTTGGAGCTCCTTTTTTTTTGATGTGGAGAAACCGAGGCAGTGGGGTGAATGAGTAATCCAGGTGGGTTGTCTGATTGGCTCAACAGAGTTGTATCAGGATCAAACAGTCATGGGACATGCATATTATTTAACAAGAGGAGGATAAAAGTAAAGAGTTGATACAATATTTAATCGAATATAGAAATTGTTGTGGCTGAATCTGATCCACATGCGTGGAAGTTGTATAGCGTCAACAACACCTAAACGGGAACATTGAACCAGTCAAACTACCTCCTGATACTTCGGAGCTTGGAAAAAAAAAAAAAAAAAAAAAACATCATCTCTATCATAAATAGTCTATAGGATAGTAGATAGATGAAAAATACACTACATCCGTGCAATATGTATCCCCGCTTCCCCTCTTCGTGGGGCTGCAATTCCTCTGTACGCCCTCATCTGATATCACATTCTTCTCAAGATAATCCAAAATGGTGAACACCAAATCTCTTCTGGACCCCATGTTACATCCTCCTTTCAACAGCGTACACAAAATTCTCCGCACCAGACCCTTCGCTGTCCTAGGAATGCCACATCCGAATCCCGTCGCATGCACATACCAAATCTTCAATTCCAGTACACATTATATTGGCTTGATCTATTTATCTAATCAGTATCAGAGCCAGTACTACCGCCCAAACTCGGTGGCAAAGCGTCCTCTCCCATCCCCCAGTCACTCTCCTCATCCCCTAATGTCAACTCAAGCGTCATTCCCTCCGTGAAAAACTCATGTCCGATCCAATTCCTTTTATAATCCCGGCCATTCAATTTCGCACTCTGGATAAACACTCTCTTATAATCCTTGTTGAAATTGACATTGCGGATTGTAGCCGTTTTATTCGTCACAGGGTTCGTTATACTGATTGCTTCGAAGAATGGGGCTGTAATAAGGTAAACATTCTGACCTGGGTTAGGGAAAAGGCCCATCATGGAGAATACGGTGAATCCACCCATGGCACCTGAATCGTCATTTCCGGGGAGTCCGGATGTGGTATCGTTAAAGGATGAGGGGATATAACTGTGAGCGCTACGAGATGATAGCGCAGGTCGACCGGCATAATGGTATTGGAATACGGTCAGGAAGACAGGCTCGTTGCCTATATCGGCCAGGCCGGAGGTATGGAAGAAGTCAAGGCGAGATACGAAATTCTCTGGGCCACCAAGTAGCTGTATAAGTGAGGCCATGTCGTGGGGAACGAAGCTGTTGATAATTAGCGGACTTCTTTGACAATTAGGAAGAGATAGAAGTACAATTGATATTCCCATACGCTGGACTCGAAAGTCTCAGAGGGATTGGATGTGAGAGAACACCAGGAACCTGATAATTCACTGCAGGCAATTGGATCCTGATATCCCCACGTCCCGTTAAGATACTTTGGCTGAAAGAAACCCACAAACCCGGTGTCATTCCCCGTAACAAAGGACGTCTGATCCGGTTTGTACAGATTCCGCCAGTTACTAGCCCGGGCTAGATATTTGGTATAATCTTCCTTCCCGAGTCCCTTTCCCACGATCGATAAACTGTAGTCATTGTAGGAATATTCCAAGGTGCGGGATATACTTCGAGTATTGGACCCAAATCCCAGATAGTCAAAGTCCAGGTAGGGGATGTAATGATGATTCTTCCAGCTCTGGAGACCACCGCGACCTTGGTATGACCACTCCAGAGGCTCATTCTCGGCATCGTTTACCATGGCTTCGTATGCTAGATCCCAGTCAATACCTGTTAGGTTCTTGACGTATGCATCGGCCAGGACGACATCTGCATTCGATCCGCCTTGCGTCCAGCCTTTACATAGACTCATGCGACAATCTGGTAGCCATCCCTCGTGTTTGTATGTGTCCAGAAGACTTCGCACCATTCTCGATTGCGTCTGAGGGTCGACTATCGTTAAGAAAGGATGTTGTACTCGGAAAGAGTCCCAGATACTAAAATCATCAGTCCATTGGTCATGTGCGATACAGCGAGTATACATACCAGTAGAAAGAATCAAAGTACGGCTCATCGCTCTCCCAGAGAGGATTCTCGCCGGTCAAATCCTGCGGCGAAAGCATCGTCCGGTAGATTCCACTCCAGAAGCTCGTCTGCAGGTCCTTATCCACGCCCCCAGTCTGCACGGATACAGGTTTCAGTTTCTCCCTCCATCCATCCTCTGCGCGTGTCCGAATCCCATCAAAGTCATACACTGGTCCAGGAATTTCCCTTTTGGCATTTTCGCATGCTTTATCCCCATTGAGGAAACTGACACCAACCCTGACATTCACCGTGCCATTCTCCGGTCGCTGAAACCGCACAAAACCACCCGCTTGAATATAAAACAGATTGAAGCCGCGCGTGACAAAGAGGTCATTGCGCTCGTTGCCAGCTCTATCATTCACCCAAATTCCACTATCACGGATGGAAGCGCCCTCAAAGTCAGCACAGAAATACGACATATAAGAGCCCGCCCCGAAACTGGGTAAAAAGGTCCCATTTGCCTTGACTCGCCCAGTGTCGGCATCGATACTAATTGAAGCATTCTGTCGACTATCCCACAAATCGGTTAAATCAATCAACATCACCGGGTCCAGCTCAGATCCATTCGAACTCGTGGCAGTCGGAAACGTAAACCGATACAGAGCAGCATGCTCGGTCGCCGTCATCTCCGCCCGAATCCCAGTCTCCAAGGACAGGGCAAAATATCCCGGTCGTGCGACGACCGAGTCATTCGCATAGTGCACTTTACGCGCATCTTTCGAAAAATGACAATTGTCGATCTCATTTTCTGGGCAATACTGCGGGAAAATTGGAAAGTTGCCTAGGGAAGGATTCCCGCCGCTGCCTGCGTCGTGGAGAGACGAGAAGCCGGTTACATTGCTGCCGTCTGTAGAGAAGCCGGCGGTGTTTTGTCCGTCGACGTCAGCGACGGGTTTGGCAAGGCCGTATGGAAGACTGGCGCCAGCGAAAACGTTGCCTCCGTTGTTGGATCCGATGAGGGGGTTGATGAGGTCGAGGATGTCGGTGGTGTTGGTTGAGGAAGTTGCCAGTCCGAGTCCCGGCCAGTGAAGGGGGAGTAGGGCTAGATATTTCTGGAGGACTCCCATTATTGACTATCCAAGGTGGATAGATGGATGGACTAGATTAATGTGATGGTTACTTTTGAAGTTGGAGAAAGCAGGGATAGGGAACACGTGCTGCGGGGTTGAAAGAAGGGAGAAAAATGCCATTGATATTATTTGCATCGAGAAAAAACTATTATACGGACAACAATTATTAAGTATGTACTTTTTTGAGTCCTGGTGCATGCCTGTTGCTCAAGGACAAAAATGCATGTTTCCCCAATTCCTTCACCCCTATCCACTCATTCCACTCTATATGTATAAACATGGGTATCTCTCACATGGTACTCCATAACGACAATAAAGGAAAGCCTTTAAAGCATAACACCCTTGTTCTGCCTCTTGTCGACCTTGTAGTTCTTCCAGATGGCGATGCAAGGGAAGGCAAGCACCAGAATGGCAGTGGCAGCAATGGCACCGCACTTCTGGCTGTAACCCCAGGCATAGTTGGCAGCGTTACGGCTTGGAGAGCCCAGGGGGTAGGTCTGCTGAAGGGCCCAACCGCCGTTGGAGATTTGCGTGGCGTTGCCCTTGAGGTCGTCGGGAAGGGCAGAGGTCAGCGCGTCGACGAAGGTATTGCTGTAGATGGCGGCAGAGACAGCGTTTCCGATAGCACCACCCAGACTGGCGAAGAGACCGATGAGGGCAAGCATGAGGGGAACGTTCTCACGGTCAGAAGAGGCCATGACGGCCATCTGGTTACCGATAACCAAGGTACCACCACCGAAAGCGATGAAGATCTGGCACATGACGGTGTAAGGGAGTTGGTTGGTTTCGCCATCACCACGGAAGTGAATCATCAAACCAGCGCCCAACATGAGGAGCGGAAGACCGAAGCAGAAGCAGGACCACTTGAAGCTCTTGACGTAGCGAATCCAGATACCAAAGACCACACCCCAGAAGCAAGATCCGACGTTGTAGATCTGGGTCATGTAACCAGCCATGGCGGTGTCGAGGTCGTAGACGACGTAGCAGAAGTACAAGAAGTAGAGATCCCAGCAGTAGAAGCTGAAGTTGATCAGGGCGGAGCAGAAGCAGGCACCCAGGACAGTGCGCTTCTTGAGCAATTCATAGCTGACGAAATGCGCGCGGGCAAAGAACTTCTCCCAGACAGCAAAGATACCCAACACGACGACTCCGACGACGATCTCAGCGATGAAGCTGGCACTCTTGTACTGGGCACGTCCGGCGGTTTGCAAACTGAAAGGCAAGAGGAGGAGAATCCAACCGGCCATCAGGAGCACGGCACCCACGACTGGGCATGGTTAGCGGGGGTTATTATTGTAGACCACAAAGGAAGAACATACTATCGAATTCCTGGATGTAATGGACGGTGGACTGCATAAAAGTACGGCCACTGGGCTCGTGCTTGTACAGACCAAGCTTCTCGGCCTTCTTCTGATAGAACTTGAAGACCAGAGCCATGGGCACCAGAACAGCGGTCATGATGATGGTGAAAGCACCGTAGGCCCAACGCCATCCACCGGTGTGGTAGATGAAGCTGTCGGCAGCCAGCGAAGCAGTGAAGGCGGTGCAAATGAAGGGAGTGCTGACAAAGGCGATGGCGAAGGCTCGGTTCCTCATACCAGAGGTATCAGCGACGAAGATATCCAAACTGATGTAGAGAGCATCGTAGCCGACGTAGTAGATGACGTAACCAGCGGCATAGCTGCTGGGACCGTTGCACGAGGCCAGGATGACGATTCCGAGAATGTAGATTGCGGTGAAGATGAGGAGACCTTCACAACGACCCCAGATGTTGAGGATCTTGGCGACAGGCAGCTTCATCACACCGCCGATGATGCTGGCCAAGATACTAGCGGTACTGATGGCCGGGGCGGTTTGAAAGTCGGCATAGGCCTTGGCTTGGGCGTAGGTGCCAATGGCCATCTGCAAGGCCAGCAAGAAGAAACACACCCAGACCCTATATTGAACGACATTTATAATTAGATCATGCATCATCGGCAGAATTGTTATACAGGATAAACCCACCAGGCATAGGTGATGTAGACAGCCTTCTTGCTCCATACCAACGCGGCAGCTTCGGCTTTTTGCACACCTAGATGGGCACTCTTGGTGACTTGATCGGGTTCCTGCTCGATAGCCTTCTCATTGCGTGCCTCCAAGCTCAGTCGACGGTCCTCCGATTCACTACCAGAGTATGCAGGGGGGTCTTCCGGCGAGGTCTGCTTGGGCTGATGGTTCTCGGTGGCCGTGAGGTCGGAAACAATCTCGGAATCCTTGCGATTCCTGACCATATCAAGGACACCCATGATGACCAGGTATCGATCTTGTCTTCCTCCAATAAGCAAGGGGCGGGTAAGCAAGGGAGGGGGAGTTGGAATGGAGGAGGAAGAAAGGGAGGGAAATTGAGAAAAACAGGACAGATTAGTTTTCTATATATGTATGCCCGTATGGCCCGGTCGTCGAGTGGGATAACTCAACGGCATATGGCCATGGCCTAAGTGGGTAATTAAAAAAAAGAGGACTAATTAATCAAATGGGGAGTTGCGAAGTTGCTAACAAATTTTCGCTCCCGCAAGACGCGCCTTTCGCCGGATGGGTCCTGGTGGTGTGAGTTTTTTTTCCGTCGGCAATCCCAGCGGGCCAATCAGCAGATGCAACCTTGGAAGGGGAGTGGAGTCATCAGCAGCCAGTTAGCGGATCAGATAACGACGGGATCAGATAACTTGGGGCAATAGGCCAATCAGAAGGGGGGCGTTTGGCCAGAGCGGACCCAGATCAGTGCCTGATCGGTGGCTGCCAGGCTCGATTGGCTGAATGCAGGGAAATGGCCCCAGCACCGGCCGGTCCGATGCTAATCCCAGCCAATAGGCAGCTCCAATTGCTCGCAGGGTAATCCACCGTGTCATCATGCATTATTGATTGATTTGATTAATTTGATGGATTTCGGTCGCGGTCGGGTAATTTTCTCTCCTCTCTTGCCACAGAGATTGATAGTGATCCGTTCAATCTTGGGTTTACCCTGAACTACGGCTACACCGGGTATCGGTCGAGTCAGGCCTCACGGTTCGTCATACGTTACACATCCACAAGCCCAAGTCACCGACACAAATAAGCTAAGGTATCTAATCATCTAGTGGTCTCAATATGAAGGGATCCCACGCGATGCCAAGGAGCGATAACCGGCCGTAGAAGGAAATTGGCGGAAAAGCCGACAGGTTGGGGAGGGCGAGAAAATTCCCTAACAGGCCGGGGTGGGAACGCGGTGACACCACGACTCCGGTTAGGTGGGGAGAAAGCATGCTTGTTCTGATTGCTTGGACGGCAGTCAAGAAGTGGCCTGAGCAGAGTCCAAATCCTTGAGCAGCTGGGTATTCTGTACATCCTCATCAGGCGGCATACAGTATTCGCTGTTAATGCCTCAGACAAAGCAAGTGAATCAAAGTTTTCTTTCCTTTTTCATCCCGTCTTTTCTTTTTTTTCTACGTTTTTCTCCGTCCGTTCTGCGGCAGAGCAGTCTCGGCCTGGAGTCCTGATCGCATCGTGTGGATCCCCTCCTGGGCATCTGGCTGTTTTCGGCTGTCATCCTCCACTCGTGACATCGGATACTCCGTCTTATCATTTGATCCAGTGAAAATGAAAGACACACATGAGGCAGAACTAAAAAAACAAAAACAAAAAAACTACAGGGATTTTCCTTGATGATTTCTCGACTGTCGCACTACTGCTCGACCATGGTTGATAAGATCCATCTCCCAAACTGATCAAATCGATCTAATCTAATCTGATGCAGATTCTGATGGGAAAAAGCACGCGTGCGCTCCGATAGTCCGATAGTCGGCCTCATAATCTCCTCATTCCACTCTTTTTGCTTTGGTGCTCAGGCATTTTAGCGTTTCTGTTGTCGTTTGTTTTTTGCCTTTTGTTTGACCGTTTTCTCCCGATCAAAATTATTCAATTTCTGTGGAGATTGGAATTTCCTCGACATCATTTAATTTATCATACTTTCTTTTTTGTTGACCTGAGGCAAAAGAAAGGGGAAGAAGAAAAGAAGCAAAGAGAAAGCAAGCAAGAAAAAGGAAAAATCACACCTATGAAGACGACAGCATATCAATCACCCCCAATCTGATACGACTGATCCCCCAACCCGCTGCTGCATAACGGCTGATCATAATAAGAATAATAACATCCAGGACTGTCACACGGCCAAGTTTCGCCCGGCCCTACTGCGTACTAGCGACATGTTTCACCCACTCACAGCATCGGAGATCGTGTCTGAAACCTGTGTCAACTTAGCTTCGGTGCAATCCACCACAAGCGACACGAACCATGCTTAGTGGCTAGCAGGACTAAGCAACAATCAGTCCATCCTCCGCGACTATCGCCTCCAACCGACGGTTGCTGTTCCAGATATATATGAATCAGATAATATCGATCGGATTATACTTGCTATGTTATTAGTTGACCATTACACACTATCGCCTGACCTGTCATCATGATCCTGCTTGGCTATTTAGCATCAATTTCTGTTAGTATACAAAGTCAGGAACAGGATTTTGCCTCTCATCATTACCTAATAATTATGACAGGATCATGTATCGTACCCAGTATGGTAATTAGTCCTTGTGGCAAAACAAATATTAAAAAAAGCAAACATCAAGGCTGAACGGATTACGAATGCAAGCAACATCGAGTCATACACAATAGACCACATCCCATTAGCCACCAACCCAGCAATGACCAGGTCAATCGAAACTGAAGCTAGAATAAGATGAGATGAGATGAGATGAAACAAGTCCATCCCAACTCCCGCGCTACGCGACTAGGTCGAAAAAAAAAAAAAAAAAAAAAAAAAAAAACATCATCTCGCAGATCCCATCCCAGCAGTTCCTGTCGATCACAACAACCTCACTTCGATGCGAAATAAAAATGAAAACAAAAAGCTTGACCGATACCAAGCTCATTGATTTTCATATCTCATTTCGTTGCAGTCGCCAATTACTGATTCTTGGATTACCAACTCTCTCCTTTCTGCGATCGATGCTCGAGTCTTTGGGGATAGGGGCTGTGTTCGGGTCATCGCCGCCGAGATGAACACTCCTATGTTTAGACTTGTCAATCGTTTAATCCCCTGATTCACTTTTGTGGGATGTGGTATGTTGTGCTTTATGAATTGCTCATGTTATTATTAGTATTATTATTAATTGTGCTGTTGCTATTCATCTGCGCACACTACGTAGGTAAAGGGGCTATCTGTACACCTGAATATCTTTGATATCTTGCTGGGAATAAATAAATCTCACCTACTATCCCATGAACAGCCTTTTAGTTGTTTTCGGGTTGATTTAACTGTGCGATAAAGTAACAGTAACAGTACAATTCCACCTGAAGCTCAAGTCTTGACCTAACCTACGGTTACACCCTGCGCTCTATTGCCATAAGCTCTGGTGTTCTCTTATAGCTGGCAGTGCTAGCAATAGAACTATAGGTAATACAGCTTATTCCGGGGGCTAGTTTGAACAGGTTTTCCAGGCTGTTGGCGATGTGTCGAGTCATCCATGCCCTTCCTCTCCAGGTCTATAATCTACAAACCACTACTTTTTTAATATAAATATCAAATAATCTTCATATTAAACTATTAGATACTTCTTGGCAGGTCCTCAATAAGAGGACGGTTTGTTTTAGGTGTCGTGTTTGACTCGTCGTCCTTTGATATCAATCAATATACATGACATCACAACCACCGTCACACCCATCTACGGAGCAATATTGAATAGATTATATTATATTAAAGATTTATTCGAAATGGGTATATATAAAACCTAGCTTTTGTCTGTAACAACGATGCATCAATCTAAACGAAGCGAAATGAGGCAACAAGGCAACCTCCCTCGCACTTCCCAAAAAGGAAATCCTACATACACCACACAAAAACATCCCACACCAACAAAAAGCTCACCCCCGCCAGTCATGGGCAGCTCTCGCCGGTCTTCCCCGGGGCTACGAAACGCACCATCATTTTTACCCCAAGGAGTCGGCCGAGGGTCAGGTTTGTTTGCAACGAGAATCAGTAGGAGTGCCTCGCAATGGGCATCACGCTCAAGGTATGACCCCGCCCCTCCGGGAAAGAATGCTCATTGACCAGGATTGTGCTCGAACCGAGACTCGTACCCAGGACTTCCGAGAGTGAGAGTTAGAGACTAACCACTCGACCACGGTCACCAAGGGTTTGGTGAGGGGGGTTGGTTGTGATGGGTTATCTGTTTGCTGGGCTTAGTCAGTGGCTGCCTGAAGTATGGCTGGGCTGGGCTCTGGTCTAGAGCAGCAGATGGATTGAGGAACATGATGCATCTACTCTCATCCTTCTGTGCAGAGATATCTGTACCGGACATATCAACCCATATACTGCAGTAAAGCCATTCTAGTATCTATTTATACCCAGAGCATATCCATCAAGTATGGGATGCAATATAAGTAAGAAGCAGCAGTATAGGAAGCAGTTATATTTCGATTTCTATGGCTTAGTTCTTCGTCTATCTCTCATTCGTGTTGGCTCGTTCTCCCCAGATGTGTGCAAGACGAGTTAACCTTCATATCATATGCAGCATAATAATCATCTCAACATCCCATTGATGTCTTATTGGCATTTCCCATTTTATATGACAGCAGACCACCTTCTTTTCAGTGCAACTGTATGTCACTGAGATGTCACAGGCCGCAAGCATATCTTGAATATCATTATCTACTGAGCCTTTCTACCCACAAGGATCATTATAGACAATTGGACATTAGATACACCTTTCAAAGATGTCTATAGTAATATTGGATGTAAATATAATGATGAAGAACGCATAGCAATACGCTGCGTCTCGATCATTGTTTCAATGACTCGAGAATCCCAGTATAAGATTCGACAAAACATTGTGTTTCTCATAAAACGGTCATATGATATCACTCTAGGCTCTCTTCATTTAGATACTACGAGTTTCTAATCAAGTATTTTAGTAGCAAAGATAATTATTTCTATCAGAAATCCTAATCGTGATACTGACCGTCGGCTGTCGTTGATTGTCACGTGACACCCATGCCCTTTCCCGATCCGGTAACCAAGCAACCCATATAATTCACTTCCAGGAATCCCCCCCCCCCCCCCCAAAACAAACTCAGTGTGACTGGCCGAGTGGTCAAGGAGCTGCGCTTTTCTCGCCAAAAGCGCAGGGGCTTGCCCACTTGGAGTAACCACGAAGTCCTGGGTTCGAATCCCAGTTGAGCCCTGGTCCTATTTATCTGAACCACCTCCTTGCTGGAATTCGTCGCAAACCCTCCTCGGAGGGTTTCGTAGTCCTGATTCCAGTCTTCCATAGAATGCTGGTTGGGTGAGCTTTTTGTCTTTTATATTAATTTTTTTGCTATTTCTTATGGCTTGTTGGGTGGTCGTGATGTTCGTCATATTGTGTTGTTCTCATGGAAGTTGAGGATCTGTCTATCTCTGTTATTGTGAATCACACCATCCTAATATTTTTCCCAAGCAAAATCAACAACTCTCCTATATGTTAATTCAAATGATATAACATACTCGTAGTCATATGCCATTCTATGACACGACATCCCATGCGACTTGTGCAAGTGTGGTTACACAGGCAACAGAGCGACAGTGGCACCCGATATCATATTTTATCTCTGTCTGCTATAAATATTATGAGAAATTTGTCCGCTCAAGCTAGCTACAGTGTCTTATCATCTATAGTGTTCTTTAATTTACTATAGGCTTGCAGAGAAATGATCTTCGATGATCGAGATATATATTTGCTTCAATATCTGATTTGTCGATAAACGTAGATTTACATCCACTACTGGCTATCTGCTAGGTACTGCAGCTCTAAATACAAATTATTGATGCAAAAATAAGAATTTCCTGCCATTACATGTCACTTTATGGCCTGGTGACTGGCAAGGTTACTTGCAGTAATGCTGAAGACAGCAACTAGTCAATCTCGAATACAAGATAGATCGAGTGTGATGGAATCAATCCTACGGCCATTCATAAACATGATCAAGAATGTTCAACACGACGAACAACAATCATCAGTCCTCAAATCTTCAAATCCTAACTATTCTGGACCACTGATAGCCTGAGGCCCACAACTCCGCATTTCCTGTGGGGAAGCCCGTTTTCTCTCCTCTCCTTCCCTTGCCTGCTCTCTTTCACACCGTCAACGATCATCACTTCTTTCCTCGCTCTCGCGGTTATTTTATCTCCGATCCTGCGTACAGGGCCCGTATTCCCCTCATCCAATCAACACCCCAAAGGCCAGCTGATCCCAAATTCGAGTCGGAGCAAAGAGCTCTGCTTACTGGCCTACAGCGAGCTGACGCCCAACTGCACCGGCAGGTTCGCCTTGGCATGCTCTAGAATAACGTTCTTTATGGGTATAAGATGAATTTATGCACACATATTCCCTGTGCTTTCGGCATGAGATGCCGGCATGGCACACCGTCAGAGCTTGGAGAATAAATCCACCTCTCCATGTTGCTAGTGACCTGGGGTATTAAACTACCCTCATGTCCCCACAGACGACAAAGTCTTCATAATGGTACACAGTCTCATTATTATCTTATCCACATGAGAATATCCATTCCTTTCCAAATACAGTACTGCTTGGGTGTATACTTGGGATAACGGATATAGCGGGTCCCAAGGACAGTGGTGACGGTTGCAAATTTTGGGAATGGACAACAGTAAGAAATGCTTTTATTCCTTCTTACATTTTCTGCTTGATTCTGTACCCCCAAGGATTCTTGGTAGACTACTTTTACTGACCGACGACATCATAGATACCTCTACAGAATCGACCCCTCGCCGGAGTACAACAGAGTTTCATACCATCGACGGGGGAAAGGGCCTTTCTGAGCAGAAGCCCGTGGATATTGAAAAAGGTGCCACGGAGCTCGAGAAAACAATCGAGCCATCCATCCGAAATGCCCAAGATCCGAACATCGTCGATTGGGATGGCCCCAACGACCCAGAAAACCCGTTAAATTGGACTGCAACTCAGAAATTGACTGCGACGGCCACCATATCTCTGATTACCTTTCTCACGTATGTAAATCTACCAACGAAATTTTCGGGCATTAACTGACTTTTGAAGACCCTTGGGTTCATCAATGTTCGCCCCTGGCGTCGGGCAGGTGATGACGGAGTTCAACTCCACCAATCTGGAAATCTCCTCGTTCGTCGTATCGGTTTACCTGCTCGGATACTGCTTCGGGCCCTTGGTTATTGCACCGATTTCTGAGATATATGGTCGGGTCGTAGTCTACAATTGCTGTAATCTTCTCTACGTGGTGTTTTCGGTTGCCTGTGCGGTTGCGCCCAGTATGAGCAGTCTCATTGTCTTCCGATTCTTCGCAGGTACTGCGGGGAGCTGTCCCTTGACAATCGGCGCTGGTTCCATTGCGGATATGTTCGCCCAAGAGAAAAGAGGCGCTGCAATGGCGGCTTGGTCTATTGGACCTCTTTTAGGACCCATCGCTGGCCCAGTTGGTAAGTTTCTTGGATCTACCTAGTTTGATAGTAGCTAATGAAGCGACAGCTGGAGGTTTTCTCACCCAAGCCAAAGGCTGGAGATGGACATTCTGGATTCTAACCATAGCAGTAAGTACCAAGGAATCCTGTCAAACATACAAATAACTCACGTAACAGGGAGGTGCAATTGGAATTGTTTCTTTCTTCTTCATCCGTGAATCGTATGCGCCTACGCTTCTCAAACGCAAGACAAAACGCCTACAGAAAGAAACCGGAAACCCAAACCTTCGGTCAGCCTTGGATACTGGTCGTACAGCCGGACAACTATTTCTTTTCTCCATCGTTCGCCCGACAAAAATGCTCTTCCTTTCACCGATCGTATTCATCCTTTCCCTCTATGTTGCGATTATCTACGGCTACCTCTACCTGCTGTTCACCACCATGACTTCCGTTTTCCAGACACAATATGGTTTCTCCCAGGGTACAGTCGGCCTGGCATACCTCGGTATCGGAGTGGGTTCAGTCCTAGGACTCGCTGCCCTAGGAGCCACATCAGACCGTTTGCTTCGCTATCTATCTGCCAAAAACGGGGTAAAAAAGCCCGAATATCGTCTCCCGCCCATGATCCCTGGTACCTTCTTCGTCCCACTAGCGCTATTCATGTACGGCTGGACTGCTGAGAAAAAGGATCACTGGATTGTTCCTATCATTGGGACTTCTTTCCTAGGTGTCGGGATGCTGATCTCTTTCGTAAGTCGACTAATTATTACCTGCATACCTTTTGATCATCCGGATTAGCGACTAATACAACTCATCCCAGATGACCGTCAGCACATATCTAGTAGACGCATACACTATATACGCTGCCTCAGCAATGGCAGCCAACACCGTATTTCGATCATTGGCCGGAGCCTTGCTTCCTTTATGCGGACAACCAATGTACGCCACTCTCGGTCTGGGCTGGGGCAATTCGCTTCTTGGGTTCATAGCTCTTGGCCTTAGTCCGCTGCCAGTGATTTTTTATATCTATGGGGAGCGGATTAGGAATAGTAAGATGTTCCGTGTTGAATTCTAGTTTGAACTCGGCGCAGGATTTGCATATACAAGGATTACATACAAAAAGTTGGCTATTTACATATACTAACGACTGCTGAAAATAATGAATATACTACCCAAAATTGAAACCGTGAACGATACGGTGAGTTATAAAGCATTTAATGCCATTAATAGCGTAGTGTAATTTAATCCTTAACCCGTATCTATAACTTTTTTTTGGTAAAACTGATTCCAGCCATGTATGCTATGCTATGCCATGCAACTCGCTAAGTCAAACATGGAATCCAGGAATCACGCACAAAAGCAAATAACCCCGGAAAATAATAATACAAAAAGAGCAGACAACATCATAAAATCGCTATATCAAATTCCAGATTCTGGATGAGCTTACTCGGTCGCTGTGGCAGTCGGCTCTGCGTTTGTTTCGATCTGAGGGGCTGCCTCATTATG
Source organism: Aspergillus wentii DTO 134E9 (assembly GCF_001890725.1). Lineage (NCBI taxonomy): Eukaryota > Fungi > Ascomycota > Eurotiomycetes > Eurotiales > Aspergillaceae > Aspergillus > Aspergillus wentii. The sequence goes on along the minus strand of NW_024467834.1, from coordinate 1,678,984 downwards.
GTCGGGTATGATGTCCTCCTTCTGTTCTTCTTTTTTCTCGTCGTCTTGAACAGCTTCTTTATTATCAACAACAGCTTCCTTCTCTAGTTCCTCTTGTTGTTCTTCTTTCTCTTCTTCCTCTTCCCAGCTATCGGCAACTTCAGTCGGGGGAGGTTGGCTCCGCAACTGTTTACCGACACCTACACCAGACCGAAGAACAAGACGTTCCTTCTTAGCTCCCCAGCTTCCTTCATCGCCAGAAAGAGCAGCATACATCGATCCAGATAAAGGACTCTGGCTTTGCGCGGGAGTCGCGCTTCTCGAATTGTTAGCCCGTCGAGAGGCGGCAACTTGGGCCCAGCCACCTTCGCCACCAATTATCTCAGCTTTGCTGGCGTCTCTCGATGCTTTGGCCTCGATGGCGGCGACTCGCTGGGCCTCACGCTCCTTTGTTCTATATCGCTCGCGAAGCTTGACACATTCTCCAACGCTCATGCCGCCAATTCCCATGGCTGTTCCGCTGCCCAAACCAAATAGCGGTGGGGTCCACGATGTGGGCTTGAGAACAAACACGTGACGGTGAGGTTCGGGGTCGAAGCTCTCAGTGGCGAAGCCCCAGTCTGCTGCAAGAGAATGGGAAAAGGCTCGCAAAGGGGTTTTGGCGGGCTGGAACCGAATTGATCGCTGGGTCGTACTTGTTGCAAGAGACTGTAGGGTGGCTTCGTAGGTCTGAAGGGTGGACAAAGGAGATGAAGAGGAGAGCCTAACGTACATGTCCAGAGTCTCCGAGGAGTACGGAAGGTTTGTAGATGTTAGGTTCTGGGCGACTGTGGTCGACTGGTTGATATCAACACCCAGAGCCGACGCCAGAGAGCGATTTCGCTCCAAGCGACCACATTCATCATCACAGGTCAGCGGGGTCAAGACGGGCAACCTTTGCGGCTGCTGCACTTGTCCCTTGGATGTCACGGCCTTGGCTGCATTGCAGCGTCGCTCCTGACGGAGTCGTCCACAACCACATGTTACAGCGATCATGGACGAGCACGGCGTCTTCTCGGGGCATGGGTAGGGAGCATGACAAGGATCGGTACAAGGATGTCCGCACAAGGACTTGCTCTTCCTACACGCTTGCTGACAAGGCTTTGATGCATCCTCGCAATCTCCTGGGCGATGGCAATTCTTCTGACACGTGTGGGAACCGCACTTGAGCAGTGCGCCGCAAATCTTACCACATCGTGCATCGGCTAGCCAGCAAGGCTGATTCTTCAGTACCTGCTTCCCGCACAGGCAAGCCTTCTGTGTTAAAAATGGACATTTGGGACATCTCTCCTCGTCAGTGTGACAGTTGTGGGAGGTTTGCGGATGTCCACAATCTTTGGGGCGTTCGCACGGTTGCGAGCACGGCGGTGGTTGCGTCCCACAGGGCAAAGGCGGGTGTAAGATAGATCGACCGCAGTTACACGAGATCTCCTCGAAAACCGCCTCCCTGCAAGTGTTGCAGGGTCCCTTGTGGCAAATCTCTGGGCATGTATGCCTTCCGCATTTCAGCGTCCGGCCACAGACCCGGGTGCAAATATGTTCAGCCTCCACGTCCTCATCACTTGGACGGAGGTGAGCTTTGAGTTTCCGCCGCATAGCCTGACGCTCAACCGCTTTTTGTTCCCCTGGGCAGCATCGTTCAGCGCATGCATGGCGGCCACAATGCAAGCCTGCCTTGCACACACGGAAACACTGAGGAGGCTCGATATTACCTTGATGACACAGACTCGTGGAAGTGGTGCGGCCACAACGACAGTTAATTAGAACCTTCTGCCGACAAGGCCCACATGAACCGACGTGGCAAATCTTTTCACACGGATGTCCACATGGCAGAATCTTACCACATGGTTCCGAGCAGTTGGGAATAGAGTCCTCGCAGGAGGTGCGGGGAGATTCCGAGATTTTCGTCAATGGCGTCTTTCCGCAAGGGCAGTGAAGCACTACATCGGGTGATCTAGGGCAATGGGCAGGGCTGGCATCTTGAGGATGGCAGCTTTTCTGGCAGAAGTGCACTCCGCAGTCGAAAGGGCGATTGCACTGATCCCCGCAGTTGAAACAACCAGTCCATTTCTCAATCGTACTATCTTGATCCGACTGTGCACCGTGCAACAACTCACTCTCCAGCTCCTCGTCCTTTGAGCTGCACAGCATCTGCGTTTCAACCTTTCCACAGTAGCAGCGTGCTTCTATTTTTTCCTCGCAAGCGCCGCAAAGGCCCTCGTGGCACGGCCTAGAACAAGTGTGCTCGCCGCAAGGCAGAAGATCACCACAAGTCTGACCGCAACTCCATCCTTTCTCGTAGTCAGTGTCTTGACATCGCTTGGTGGATGAATTACTTCCGCAGAAGCAGTCCTGTGTCGGCCCCATAGCTGTGCAAGGAGCACAGGGACCGGCGTGACAGGTCGAATCGCATGGGTGGGGGCAGCCCTTGCGAGGTCGCGAACAAGTTTGACCACAGGAATGGGGAGGGAGACCAGGCAGCGGACGTGGATCGACCTCCTTTTCGCACCAACAAGAATAGCTTGAAGGAAAGACTTCCTGAGGAAGATTGCAGCCTGGACAGCGCCAGGCGCGGGGAGCGCTGGATTCTCCACTCTCCTGTTGCCGGCGGGCAGGATCCTGAGCAGCTGCTCCTTCGTTTTTCGACCACTTCTTAACACAGCTCAGGTGAAATACCGTCCAGCAGAGACTGCAATTCCAAACGCGCGATCTGCGACCAAGCTCGCTCGTGCAAATAGGGCACTCGTAGAGATTGTGGCCGATGTCTTCGTGTATACGGGTGGCGATGTCCGGTGCTACCGATTTCGTGGTGACTTTCGGAGGTCGAGGCTGAGTATTTTTCGCCTTGGACTTCCCTTTAAGATTCGTAGGTGGCGTGGCCTTGGATGCTTCACTCGGAGGTGCCCCATTCGGCTGAGTACCCGGCACAAACACAGGCGCATCAGCCCTCAATCCCGGGTCATTCGCATCCCCCGCATTATCTTGGACACTATCCTCTGAACCCTGATCCGTCCGCGTCAATTGTCCCTGGAATGCGCGTCCACCAGCATGTCGGGGCCCCCGGTCGCCACCTCGTGCATTTCCTCCACGTCCTCCCCGTCGACCGCTATCCTGGCCACCTCCCCCACCTCTCCCTCTTCTCGGCCCTCTTCGCGATCGCGAGGCGTCACTAGGTGTATTAGAAGTCGGGGCATCGGTAGGCTGTGCGGATGGAATTTGTTGTGTCTGTGGTTGTGCATCTGAAGACGACTGTGCCTGGGTCTGGCGATGGGAGCCACGATTGCCACGTCCCCTGCCTCCGCGGCGGGATGGTTTGGGGCGCGGGGTGTTGGTGCTGTTGTCAGCTGTGGCGGCCGCAGGAGGTCCTGACATGGTCTCGACGACCCGAGAAGGATGATCCGTTGTTTCTCGTAGGATCATGCAATAGAGAGGTAGTTGACCAATGGATCAGACGAGATGAATTCGTGCAGAGATGCGTGAACAGAACCGGGTGAGGGGAAGTTTCGTTTCCGATTGTACGCAAGAAAAAGTCACAAGGAGAAAAAAATATAGGCTAGCGACGAGAGAAAACAATCCGTCGCACAGAAAGCACAATCAACCCGGGAGGCAAAGAATGAAAGGTGGCCGTGAAAAAAACTTGGAGAAGGTGGTGGAAAAGAAGGGATCGACATCGAAAAAGAGGTTTATCTAAGATGGAGATTCGAAGTGGCGGGATTTGCGGCTCCGCCCAAGTTGGAGACGAAGTTTCAAGTGACTCAGGCAGTGGAGATGTGTTCCTAGATCAAGTCTCAGAGTTCTGGATCGTCATTAGGATCATGGACTAGTTTTTATTAATGTTGTCTCATAGGCCAGTCTGTTGAAGAAATGAAGGATAATAGTGAGTCATATCGAATCATAGTGGAGCGTGGAGTCGTACTTTTGCCTCAGCTGAGTGCGACCTTGGTATACAATCCACTGCTCTCACTTCAAGTCTACTAATTGATTAAGAAGGCCATGGTCCAATCCGAGCAATTGAAAGTACAATTAAAAATACTTGATTCATACAATGCAAGTCAAAAATATCGCTATGCATCTAACAGAAAAGACATTAACCGTGTTCAAACATCGATAGAAGATCCTTCCTTCAGCCAGTCGTCAATCTTCCAAGGTGTTTAAAAGAATACAACAACCTCTCCCCTGTCATTACGTCTGAGTCTCAGCGTCCGCCAAAGTTCTTTTTCATCATCAACCCGGCGCTCGCGATCTGCGCGGCTTCGACCATGGTCCCGACCACGGTCACCGTCATATTCATCTGTAAAGTCTTTGTGGAAGCGTTTCAGTGTCTTGTTAACAGACAATCCACGAGTGCTTTCGGGTCCCTTGTTCACCAATGACAGGAAATGGTAGGCCATCTCGCGCTGCAATGCATCCGGGACATTGGGCTCCCGGTAAACCATCATTTCACCATCAGCCCGTGGGGAATACGCGCGGCCCTGGTCACGCTCATGCTCGATTTGCTTGAGACGTCGCGACGGCCGGTCACCTTCTGTTTGAGCACTGCTCTTGCGTTTGGTTTTATGAGCTTCGCTGGAGGACTTCTTGGGCCGACGAACTTCAATCTGAGGTTCCTCGGCGTCCGAAGAGCTGCGGCGACGAGAGCGGGCAACCGCTTTAGGGGCAGGCTCGTTGCTGCCACCACTAGCCGTCGAGACGACAGAGCCGCCAAACATGGAGGATACAATCCGCCCCGCACGGTTCTTGATCGAATTGCTTCCGGCATCGCTGCCGTTGGTCTCCTTTTCGCTTCGACGAGTACGTTTAATGGGAGATGAGGGATCCTGGTATCGCCGGCGCGGGTGGTCATGTTCATCTTCACCTTCGACAGAGGGTGATCGAAGCATCCTATTCAATCCACCAGTGAGTCCAGAGTGTCTAAGCATGGGCGTTCCCGGATGATTCTGAACACTGGATGGGGCATCCATCATGGGGGTATCCACCTCAGACTCAAGCTTTTCGGCATGACCACGCTTCCGCTTCTTATCGCTGGTAGCGGCACTAGCCTGGCTCTTGTCTTTGCGATCCTTCTTCTTTTTAGGTGCCGGTGTCATAAATTCGGTCGAGATGGCGGAGACCTCGTTCTGGTAGGGCGACGGAATAGGACCTGCGCCATACGAAAACCCATTCTCTTCGTAGGCTACATCATAAGCCTTGTTATCATCCTCACCCTGCTCGGCCAGGGTAAGTGACTTGCTGGGCTCGAAGACCGAAGGAGCATGAGCGACCATGCACATCTGCTCCTTGGATTCGGCCAACGAGACCTTTGAAGCGTTGGGGGTTTGATCGGTGACGAGGAAGTCGAATACATTCACCTGTTTGTCGGTGGGGGCCGAAGTCTTTGTAGCACCCGAGGCTGGAGGAGTGGGAGCAGTCGGAGGGGCGGCTTGAGCCTGAGGGTTATCGACATCGGTGGCGTCCTCGACATAAGGTGCACGATGGTTTGGGGCTGGCTTCTGGTTCTGTTTGGGATCGTTCTTCCCTTTGCGCTGGTTCTTTGCGGGCTTCTCTTTGTAGAGCGCGCCTTCGTACTTTTGCGCCTCGGACATGCATGACTGTACGGATGAAACTCAAGGGTCAGCGTCAATAAATCGATAAATAATTTGGTTGGAAACAATCTCTTTTGGAAAGATAAGACTGGTTGCATGGTTTTTTTTTTCTCCACTGCTGACTCTGACCAGGATGGATCGCATTTTCCATCGGATGGACAGCAACAGCAGCAAGGATAACATGATATACGAGGACAGATAAACGAAAAGCGAGAGGTAGACATACCGTATGAGCCCTGTATTCAGTGCCCCAGAAATGCACCATACAATCGATGCAGGTGAAGGATGCGCCTCGACATTGGTTGCGGTGAGGATCAAGCTTCTTCTTGGTAAGGACGTCGCCGCACGCCTAGTGAAAGCAAAAGATGATGATCGTCAGTCATGATCGATGATTCAACAAGTGGTTGTTCCATAGAGACCCGTCCAACTCACCTCGCATGAAAACGACACCATTTTGACCCCGCTATAACCCACGTATTAGACGTTGCGCAGGCTGTTGTTGGGCTATCGAAGAGCCACAGGAACGACTACTGGATGGGTCCTGCGATTAAACTATCGGGTACCTGGATCCAGCGACGCGATCTGAGCTATTTGCGACAAAGAGATGAATTATTCTTTGTACGCTGTGGCCAATGCAGGGAGAATTCTGTCGCGCAGAGCAGCCGAGTTAAAAAGATGGAGAATCCCTTTGTCGGAGAAAAAAATCCACCAAAACAACAACTGTAGAGGAAGAATAGATGGGAACAAATAGGAGAATAAATATCACTATTTGGAATATAAAAACAATAAGCGCAGCCTCAGAGACACCGCGTCTCCAGAAAAGTTTCCCTGGGTTTTTCTCAGCTTCTGATGCTATTTTTCTTCTTTTCTTTTTTTTTTTCTTTTCGCGCGTCGAAAAGCAAAAGCGTAATGCGCTAGTCCTGTTTGGGTTGATATGGGTTTCTTTCTGCCTTACAGATCAGGCAGGCAGCAGTGCAACACCAAAAACAATCCAACTGGACCAAAATAAAAGAGATAAGCCACATTATTATAATCAGAAGTAGCATCTGGTATCGATGCAGTTAGTCCCCTCCTCACTCCCTCAGGAGTACTCGATTATTATCCCGTGGTGACCGTCGCATATCCTGGTTGGCTTCGCCTGAACGCAGCTATTCCTACATTGCGGTCAGGATACCCAGGATTATCCTGCATGAGAGGGTGGTTGATCTGTTGATCAGAGCCCTAGTGGGTGTGGGCGAATACACAAAATCAGTCATCTCAGGCTGTCAGAAGACTCATTCCATGAGAGAAAATGCGATTCCCCCACCGCTAATCTGCATCTTAAATGTCGCGCGGGGGAGGGGCTGTGCGATGCTCTTGTCATGAATGAGTGAGATGAATATGATTATTACACAGTGAGCGCGATACAAAAGCACGACATCCGGCGCCATCTGAACGGGATTTTGAGGTTTGTTTACTCAGTGATTTGAAATCTGAATGCAAGACATCATCCTTTATCATGATTAGACACTCGAATACGGATACTATTAGTTTCAAACATTACATGGATTATTAGCGAACACGAGTCGGGATATTGTTTTGAGGTTTATTATTAGATCGAATCGCATGCCCGACGTTCGTATTCTTGGAAGCCAAAAGCTATTGTACTAACTTTACTGTTTGTTTATTATCGTTGTTGATCAGTCTGGCTGATCCTAGGGAGCGGCAAACGCAAACAACATCCATAACGAAAGTAGGGTGAAGATCAATAGATCAACCCGATTGTTGGTCAGATGCACTAGTCAGAGACTCGGTCAGGCGGTCATCACGAGGCCGGTTGGTGTAGGGCTTGTGTCGCCATCCATCCATCAAGACGTCCAGTATCTGCAATCTTATTTGTTGGGTTATTATCTGGTTTATCAGAAGCTTTGCCTATGCAAAAGTACTATGCATGTGTCTTGCATTTGAACGAGCGGTTTGTGGTTGCCTCCAAACATTTAAGCACAATGAAATCATGTATATTTTGTTAGCAAATATCTATGGCATCAAGCAAGACGTATTGCATTAGAAGAATACTAGGGTAGAGCTATTATGAATCCCGGTAGATGGTGTAGTGTATAGTACAAAATGAGACCGGCTTGTGCAAATAATCCAACGACCCAGCGTCAGTATAATATAGAAAGAAAGTAGGGTATCGGCGATGAAGTAGCAGTAAATCAAAAACTGCTAGTGGACGACATGGGCGACGATCCGGAGCCATGGGTTTTCAAATCAACCCCGCGTAGTTCTGGATCAGCTGGTCAGTTTCTCGTGGTGTACGCAAGGGAGGAAAGCGGAAAGACTCACGCCTCCTTGGAGATCTCAACGGGCGGAATCAAATCACTATCATGGTTCTCTCCTTTGTTTTGCGCTGCCTGGCTCTTACTTTGGAGCCCTCCTTCCCCGGTGTCTGATTCTTCGTCGTCACCGCATCCACAGTCGTAAAAGTCCCCAATTTTAGTACAGTCAAATTGCGGTTTTTCGAGCATCGTATTGACCTCATTGTGGATGAAACAACCCCAACCTGCTGCCGCATTGCGAGAGGAAACCTGTGGCGGATATTTCTTGAGATGCTGTTGGAAGTGGGATGCGCATTCCCCGCTGGTTCAAGGTCAGTATTCGTTTCTATAAAGAAGCAAATGGGACTAGGTACCATGGATAGAGTCGAGAAAACAGGTAAATGAAAGAGCGCAATGTCTCCTGTTGTTCCTCCGTGGGGTCCTCTGGATAACGGGCCATTATCGTGTGGAAGTATTTCCATGTCGCACGACCCAACTCCGCTCTAAATATTCCCACGCGATCAGTATAACTGTGTATGCGATTTAAATCGTCTGGCCTACTTTGCGGTTTCATTTCCCAATCGCGACATCACCACCTCGCCTTTCAGCATATCATCCTTTATCAACACATTCGGGGCCGATTTATCGATGTGCCCGGGGGCTCGGATTGCGGGGCTCGGAGGGCCTTGAGGCTGGATAAACAAGAAGAATGTGAGGGTGATTGCTATGGCTGCACTGATAAAAATGCGTCGTGTAATCTGGCGACTCGCCATGTTGGGGCCGGGGGGGGGGGGAAGTTCGTATGCTGGTGATGCCACTTCGTGGTTATCGAGTGTGGAATTGTTGCCCGGTGTCAGCGTCTTGTGACCGGATCAAGACAAAGGAAATAATAAAGAAATATGTAAAGAATGAATTAACTGTACGGCTGAGAAAATTAGGTAATATGGCGACGGAGAGGCATAGGGAGATTCGTCCCAAGGCAAACACCGGATTGATCTCATTTCGACTCCCTTTCTTATCGTCCACGTGGATAGCATAAGTAGCACAATCCTTAGTCATACCATATCTTATGCACAGCCGGAAAGTACCCCGAGCAAAACAAACGCAAGAATATCGCAGTTCAGATGTCACCTATTCATTATATGACGATTCTACTCAATGTACATTAAGATGGGGATTTCAGGTAATATGAAATGCTCTTTTAAATTCCTGGAGAATACAGCTGTCAGCGAATGAAGGAATGCGGGGAAATCCCATCCGCTGTGACATCTCCATCTTCTCCACAACAATCTCTCCGATTCCCCAATCTTCAACCCCTCAAGGTACGTGTGCCTCATGGTTTAAATTCGGGAATTCGGGTCAACTCGCGCTAACAATATCTAGAAATCCACGTCCTTCATGGTTCCAACCCTTTGTTTGATGGATTCTCCTCAATTTTGCCTAGATCGAAAGCCTTGGCCTAGGTGCTAAACCTTCACTTTTAGCCTAAATCTCTGCTTCAATTGACAACAACAACGAGGACGACATGAAGATCTTGGTACTCGGAGGGGTTCTTTGCATGGAAATACTCGCAATAGGCTATTTTCCGTGGGGGTTCTTGCAGGCCTCTTAGCCGTTTGAAGGAAGAAGGCGCAATGTACCGACGACCACTTGAGGATAATATTACGGCTCGATGCCCAAATTACATCACAGGATGCTTCTTGGATATTTAAACATGCTTGAAGCCGTGGGGTAACATGGCTTTCAGTGTGTCGAGCTCCACAGCAACTAGCTGCCTGTCACCATGTTGTTTTCTGTCTTGGTTGCTGTCGTCTGTGCCGTCAGAGCTGTTCATGCTCTAGGGCAAGAGTCTATTATTACCTATAACCATGAGCCAGGAAGCTTTAAACTAGCAGGAAATGACACCTCGCCGGGGGTTATCTTACTTGACAACAACGACTGGCCAGGGGTTCTGCGAGCTGCAGGAGATCTTGCTGTGGATTTTGGACGGGTCACCGGGTCGAACTTCACGAGGAAACTCTTCAATAACACGGATTCTGGAAATCTCCCAGACAATTCCAGCAATAGAGGCGTTATCATTGCTGGCACAATCGGGAGTTCTGTCCTCATTGACTCTCTAATTCGAACCGGGAAAATAGACGTCAACGCTACGAAAGGGAAGTGGGAGGCATTCCAGACAGAGATAGTCCAGGATCCTATCGAAGGAATTTCAAATGCTCTCGTCATCTCCGGAAGTGACAAGCGTGGTGTAATATATGGACTCTACGATATATCTGAGCAGATAGGCGTCTCACCATGGTATTGGTTCGCTGATGTCCCAGCGGCACGACACGCCGAGGTATATGCTTTGAACAAGCGAAAGATACAAGGTCCCCCATCAGTCAAGTATCGGGGTATCTTTATCAACGATGAGCAGCCAGCCTTGACTAATTGGATCAATGCCAATTACCGACCCGCGAAATACGGCGCTGGTTACAATGCTGATTTCTACTCTCGAGTATTCGAGCTCCTTCTCAGACTTCGAGCCAATTACATATGGCCCGCAGAATGGGCGAGCATATTCGATCTTGATGACCCGCGCAATTCACCAACCGCAGATGAGTACGGGATTGTCATGGGGACCAGCCATACAGAGCCAATGATGCGATGGACAATGGAGCAATCTCTCTTTGTGGGCGGAGAATGGAATTGGGACATCAATGAAAAGAACATTACGGAATTCTTTCGGGAGGGGGCTCAGAGGTCGAAACCATATGAAAGCCTATATACTTTAGGTATGCGCGGAGTGGGAGATACTGCCTCCCCGACAATCACAGCGGATTCATTAAAAGAAATCGTCTCCGCGCAGCAGCAGGTTCTCTCGGAGGTATTCAATACGACCAATGTGTCCTCTATCCCGCAGATGTGGTGTCTTTATAAGGAAGTAGCGCGATACTTCCAGCAAGGCCTGCGTGTTCCGGATGACGTTACCCTTTTGTGGGCTGATGACAACTGGGGTAATATACAACGACTACCTGTCGATAATGAGTCAAGTCGAGAAGCTGGTGCTGGTGTATACTACCATTTTGACTACGTTGGAGACCCGCGCGATTACAAATGGATCAACACCATCTCTCTTCAAAGGACATGGGAACAAATGCACTTGGCATATGAACGTCAAGCCAGACAAATCTGGATAGTGAACATTGGTGATCTGAAGGGACTGGTAGGAAAAGCCCTTGGAACCGAGAAAATCGTCAACTGACACGGTTCGCAGGAATTGCCTTTAAGTCACTTTTTCGATTTAGCCTACGATATGCCTGTGTGGTCTTCCCCGGATAGCACTGCAACGTGGCTAAATAACTGGGCCTCTCGCGAGTTTGGAGTGGCTGCCTCCAAAGATATTGCGAATGTTATGAATCGGTATGGGATGTACGCCGCGCGACGAAAATATGAGCTCTTGAATCCGCAGACTTTCAGTTTGATCAATTACAACGAAGCGGATGAAGTCTTGAGTGGCTGGGAAACGCTGGCTAAAGACGCTCAGAAGATTTATAACAGTTTGCAACCAGCAGTGCGTCCTGCATTTTTCGAATTAGTGTTGCACCCTTGTACGGCAGGGTATATCGTCACCAACATCCATATAACGGCAGCGAAAAATAACCTCTACGCAAGCCAAAGACGAAGTAGCTCAAATATCTTGGCAGAGCAAGCGCTGAGGCTTTTTGAGGATGATAATGCTTTAACCCAGAGATACCACAAGCTCTTGAATGGTAAATGGAATCATATCATGGATCAGACCCACTTGGGATATAGTTACTGGTTTGTTATAACGAAATCAGAATGTCGCAGGACGCTAACCACTTTATAGGCAGCAACCGATGAGAAACACGCTCCCACCAATTTCTTATACACAGGTAATAGAAGAAAGCCTTGCAGGGAGCATGGGGGTGTCTGTTGAAGGGAGCAATGCTTCTGTCCCGGGAGATGACGAGTGGCATACCCTATCCAGCAACATGCTCGTTCTTCCACCGATTGATCCATATGGGCCAAAGAGCCGCTGGATAGACATTTATTCTCGTGGTACCAGTGACTTTACCTTTACGGTAACCCCATACGACTCCTGGATCTTGGCGTCTCCATCAACTGGCAAGATATCATCATCTGGGAATGCGACAGATGCACGAGTCCAACTTTCGGTTGACTGGGAAAACGCCCCACTGGGATCAAGTATCTCTTTCGTCAATGTGACAGTGTCATCCAGGGACTATGGCAATTTCGAGATGCCGTCTGTTGAGCTTCCTGTGAATAAAACCTCAGCCCCTGAATCCTTCCACGGCTTCGTCGAATCCGACAGTACTGTCAGCATTGAAGTCGAGCATGCATCAAGAAACACCTCAACGAGGAATGCATCATACGCTGTGATTCCAGGCTATGGTCGTAGTCTTTCGGGTGTGACTCTCTTGCCAGTCCTGGCGGACACACAGCAGCCTCCCTCATCTCCTCGACTTGAATACGACATGTACCTTTTCTCCAATGTATCAACGGCCAATGTGACAGTCTACCTAGGTCCATCTCTCAACACAGACCCCTCGCGCCCTTTGAAGTATGCAATTGGCTTTAATAACGCGGCACATGAAGTGGTGCAGTTTGTCCCCTCAACGCCCTTAGGGTCTTTGCCATCCAACTGGGAAGAGACCGTCAGTAACTCTGTTTGGACTAATACTACTCGCCATGCAATTTATGGAGGTGGCAAGAGCAATACTTTGAAACTTTGGGCTATTGAGCCGGGTGTGGTCTTCCAAAAGATTGTTATCGATCTGGGAGGAGTGAGGGAGAGCTATCTGGGACCACCAGAGAGTACGATCATTTAATGATGTACTAGCTCATTCGTCAGCAATGTTGAAGCCATTCGAAGCTTATCAACATCTTTTACAAATAGGAAAATTGAGATGGGATGAGATGTCTTAGGGCACAACAGCCCAGCTGATGAGTGTATATATTACCGTATCGTCTCGTAATAATGCTTAGGTAACCTATCTCTAAATCGCCGCCGACTTTCTAATTGTTTCTCCATCATCACGACAATCTTCTCCGCATCCCATCTCCAGCTGCGAAAAATGGCGTCTTTGAGATCCTCCGCCTTCCAGTCCCTGATCCGGGTAAGATCCCCATTGCTGCGTTGCCAGCAACGACGATGGGCTCAAGTACACGACGTCCGCTTTCTCGCTACGCATCACGATCCTAAGCATGTGCTCGACAAGTACCGGGCCAAGCTCGACCAAAGAGCTAAGGAGTAAGTCTCTGTCAACTGTGTTTGTATGACCATGATCCCATGTACTGACATTTGTATTATAGAGAGGGACATGATTCTGTCGACTCTCTAAAGGACGCCTACAAGGACAAGATCCACGATCTCCGTCGCAAAGCAGAAACACCTTTAACCCCCGAGCCCGATCCGTCTTCTCCTGGAACACCATCAGCCGTTCCCCCTCCGCCCCCGAAGCCGCTGGCTCCTGAACTCCAAGCGGCTGCTTCGGCTACAAAAAGCGGTATCAAGCCGCTTGACACCTACCTCGACGTGGAGAAGATTCGTGAACTTCCTCCCAAGGAAATCGAAGCCCTCTGGCGTCTCCGCAATGTCAATCAGTCCAACTCCATCTGCGCCGTTATCCCCATAGACACATACCATCGCATTCTCTCCGCCGCTCGCCAAAACCCTCAGTTCATCCTTCCCCTGCCACGCACCAAGACCGCACAACAGCCGGCAGAAGAGAGTCCTGATGGCGAGGCCAAAACCATCACCACCGCCGGCGCGGACATTCACTTCCTTCAATGGGGCTTCCACCCACCGGCTTCGGCGTCCTCGTCTACGGTCCCCTCGACGAACCCGGCCAACGACCACACCTCCACCATCATCTTCACCAACCTTGAAGCTTACAAGCTGCACGGCTCCTTCGCGCAGCCCCACACCACCATCACCCACCATCTGGACCTGGCTGATGACAAGGGCCTGGTTCTTATGCATGGTCAAGTGATGCCGGATACTGGCGTGTCTACTTCCGAAGCCAGCTGGCTGGTTAGTTGTGTGCAGCGATTCTATGATTTCGGTGGTCAGGCACATGGACGGAAGGGTGAGCTGCTCCGCATGTTTACACAGGGTGATGTGCAAAACTTCAAGGTTGAAGAGCTTTTGGAAGAGGCGGAGAAGATGTAAAAGACGTTTTATGTTATTTATGTACCATAGATAGATTCGGGGTCGATATTGTAAGGATAACTTGATATATTTGGCATACACTGCACGGACATACTATATATAGTATGCTTTTATATCTGATAGTCTGATAGATGAATAATGATTTCCACTCTCTAGGGAACTTGTCTTGAATCTGGTCTAGACTCTAGCCAATTTTTGCTATAATGTATTCAACACTATGCGCACCGATATGGACAGGGGTTTACTCTGGTATATCAACCATTCGTAGAATCAATAGACGAATCAAAGGAATTTAACTCCCTAGCATAATATCATAAGTAATCCAACTGAACACAATGTCATACACCATTCTAGCCCAGTCCAAAGATAAGCAAACGCCAACATCAAATCCATATCATGGAAACAAACGAAATATAATCGGAAATGGATAAATATGGATACAGAAAGCAAAATTCGAACGTCCCGTTTTAGATTCCTTTTAATTTCCAAGGTCGGGAGAGCAAGGAGCGGCATTGAAAAAGAGATATTAACATTAACAGTCATTTGAGATCAAAAATCGCGTGTAGATCTCATAAGATAAGAACCGATATCCACAGTCCCGAAGCTGAAGAAGCCATGGGAAAATAGCGATAAATCGAAAGATCACATTTAAGATCGGTGTATGAGTGTGGAGCAACGCAGAAGGGAAAAGAAAAAGGCAAGAGCTAGGATAAGCAAGACGTAAAACAGGCTCAAGCCTCGGCAGAAATCGGGTATCACGAATAATTGTATGTTAAGACGACAGTCTCCAAGAACACCGAGTCCGTTTATCGGTAGGTAGAATGTTGCCGGAGAAATTCTTATCATCAGAATGTCTATTGGGCACCTCAAAGGACCTCTTCTGTAACGAAAGAGTGAATGTGCTCGAAATAGCCCGGCTCAGCAACAGTGTCATTGTGGCCACCATTCGGGAGAGTGCGCCAGACTTTGCGACTAGAGTTGCAGAGAGCAAAGAGCTGTGTCATATTCGACGGACTGCGGGGCATTATATTAGTCTTGATCAGTACACCAAGTTTCAAATTCAGAGGTAACATACGGGACCATTTCATCCTTCAATCCACTCAGGAATAGAATTGGTACGTTGTTGATTTTGGGCAGTACATCTTCACTTGTCCAGTATTGGTGACAGAAACGCGCAAGGTATCGAGCAGGAGGGAAGACCCTAGATGGATGTTAGAATCCCGCAAGAAGCATATACGGAAACTTTCGACCCAGAGAAGTAGGGGGCATACGTTGGTATCAGTTTCCGGATACTGAGAAATGTATTTTCTAAAATCAAACCACCAATAGCACCGGTATCTTGGTTGTCGGCAACCAGGTTGATAGCTACTGCACCACCTATACTTTGTCCATAAACAACGATCTTGGTATCTTTTGTCTCTGCGCGGTTGTGAATATAGTCCAGACCGGTTTGGGCGTCGATCTTTAACCCGTTCTCGTCTGGAACCCCGGTGGAGTATCCGTACCCGCGGTACTCAAGCATCAACACATTGCACCCCAGAGTCTCTTGTAGGATCTTGGCAATGGGAATACGGTGACCGATGTTTCCTGCATTTCCGTGGAACATCAATACAGTCACATCTCCGGCCAGGCGCTTGTTCGACGGACGAAGAAAGTAGGCATGTAACGACTCTCCGTCTGGGGTGGGTATCTGAAGTTCCTCAAAGTCCGAAACACCAAATTGACTGGGCACGGGGACTTTGGTGCGCGCATCGACAGGAATATTGCGAGGGTAGATTAGTTCACTGCACGTGGTCAGTATCCAAAAAACATGTCATATGCATGAAGGACAGCGGGATCTCACTTTTGCTTGAAATACAGGAGGCCGCTGGCAACCACTGCGAGACCCGAGGATGCCAAAACTGGCAATCGAAGGAACTGGGCAGCATTGGTCGCCATAGCGCCGACACTCCAAGACGGTGGGGGAGGCGATTCGGACATGGCGGCGGACGGGGATGGTTGAAAGGAGGACGGAGGAGATGGAAGGGTGGTGTTCTTCTTCTTGCGCAGACGGGCCACAACGTACGGATTGCAAATGCACTCAGATACTCATAAGGCGTTTGAGAGTTGTTGGAATCGGCAGACACGGGGGATGAAGCCTCCCTCACTCCCTAAATAGGCAGATGATACATTCGTCAAACGAAAGGCTGGGGGTTCAGGAGGCTTGCGGGGGGCACCTGAGGCAGGAAGAACTTGGCCAATTGTAATGCCAAAAGCTCTCACCGCCCGGTGGAATCAGCCAACCGCCAACGTAACCAACGCGCTCGCCTGAAGCTCCGTCCGTCAGGCAGTCAGAGCTCTGGAATAGCATCATCCTCCTCTTCAACCACATCATCTCCAGCCCACCTTTATCGACCCAGCTTCGTGCCCGTGGGATTCATCACAGACTGTCCTTTGGGGTCTTGGCAATTTTCCATTTCCACGCAATCTTTTTTCTATCTCTTTTTATTTAACTCCACATACAGACATCATGGTCGGTCACGGCTTGACGGGAGTGCTTGGGGAAGGTCAGAGAAGCTCTCATTCAAGATCCATGAGTTACAGGCTCGGCTAACAAATATTGCAGATGGAATTCATGTTGACATGAACCACTTGAAGACGGGAGAGGTCAAGTACGTTGTTGTGGTTTCGATCTAGCCCTTTGTGACTGCTGCTAACTGCCCTTTTTTCGTACAGCCTAGGAACTTCGATGTGAGTGAGATTCGATTTGTTTCATATCCGGAGATGAAAAATGTCAGAAGGATTAATTCGAAACAGCATGGCGATCAACTTCAAGGATGGCGTCATTTTGGGTGCCGACAGTCGAACAACCACCGGAGCATACATTGCCAACCGAGTCACCGATAAACTGACACAGGTCCACGATACCATCTGGTGCTGCCGGTCCGGCTCGGCTGCAGACACTCAGGCCGTTGCAGACATCGTCTCCTACCATCTCAACATGTACGGCATTGCCAACAATGAGCCTCCTTCTACCCAAGTTGCCGCCGCTCTGTTCCAGGAGCTGTGCTATGAGAACAAGGATATGTTGAGGTAGGTCTTCCATCGGGCTGACTTGATATCTCTGTGGTCATCGCTGACAGTCTTCGCTTTCAGCGCCGGTATCATTATCGCTGGGTACGATCCGCGACACGGAGGTCAGGTGTACTCGATACCTTTGGGAGGATCCCTACACAAGCAGCCCTTCTCGATCGGAGGATCTGGATCGACCTATATCTACGGTTACTGTGATGCTAACTGGAAGGAGAACATGTCCGAGGAAGAAGGTATCCAGTTCGTCAGGGGCGCACTGCAGGAAGCGATCAAGTGGGATGGCAGTTCGGGTGGTGTCATCCGTTTGGTGGTCCTGACATCCAAGGGAGCCGAAAGACATCTCTACCTGCCCGATACAGGTTACACTGGACCCGGTGTGACCAACAAGTCATGAGTGTATTAATATTGAATGACCTTTCTTTTCTCTTCGATTGAATGAAGCTATCTTCGGGCATCCCCTCCCTCCCGGCAAGGCGATTTGTTCATGTTCGTTTCAGCTCAGTTTGCATCGGAAACTAGATCCTTTTCATCCAAGCGAAACTCTGGCTTTGCACTGGACGTATTCACCCGAGAAGCATGGTTCCTTTTTGTCTATTCTTCTCACCGAGAGTGGCGGGCCTCTAGGAACGCAGACAGAAGAGTTGCCTATAGCATACGATGATAAGACCCCGTAAAGCCCCGTAGTGTGCTCGAGTTTGAATCCTCTTGACAGGGAAGACGGTCACTAATGCACAGCGGTCATGGATCCTGGAGTAAAGAGCCGTCACCGCTCCGCACCGCGGATGGTGGTTAGCAGCTGGGCAAGTGCCTGGTCGAAGGTGAATCCACACCACATATGGAGTGCATATTCGGATTGCCATGTTTTGAATATGGAGCATGAATATGAACGCAATATTGAGATTTCGACCATTGGCTATAGTCTATACAGCATACAAGCACTAGAGGCGTTTTACCCAGAACCAGTCCTTATGGCCATTCTGAAGACATCTACAATCATCAAATGAGGGTCAACACAATAGTAAAACAGAAAGAAGCAAAGAAGAAGAAGAGAATCGATCTATCAGGCGATGGTTAGACGATATTTATACCTCCGACCGGCTCTTGAGCACCTGCACGGGCAGCGGCCTGTCATTCGTCCATGGCCAGTCGCCCCAAACCCGTTGTGATGCTGCTACTCGGGACTACTTGACCTGGTTGGGGATAAATGGATGTTTAGTAGATTCAAGATTAGGGGTTATTATCTTCATCTTCATCTTCATCAACATCATCATCATCATAATTACCAGCTATTAGTATTATCGTTATTATCCCTCTTCTTTCTTGTTTGGGTTCTCCCGTGTTGACTGGTTTTGCCGTCATCCCGCAAGACTACGCAGACTGACAGGGAGCTTCATCCCCAGACCGAGAGAGGCAAATCTCCTTGCTCAGATTAATATCATTGTTGCCATCTCCATCATCACCTCCATCATAGCTGTCATCTGTCCTGTTCTGCCGGCAATCTCCTCATCATTCTCGTCGGGTCTGTGGTGTTTTCCTTTTCGTCTCAAGTGAGTTCCAACTACGGATCCAACTCCAGAGCTCCGTCCTCCACTTCTCTTCAAACCATCATTATCCACCGCCGCCACAGCCTCGTTTGCTTTCTCCTCTCCCCTTCAGCTGTTGCCATCTACATCCATCCCATCCTCCTCGATTTCCTGCTCTTCCTTCTCGTTTCCGCCATCTCAGATCGCAATGGGCCTCACCATTGCCAGCCGTTGCTTGTGATTCCCATCCCGCCTCAGCCTGGGTCGGGTTCATTGCGTACCGGTGCTCTGGCCCTTCAACCTGCGATCTTCTTCCAGGTCCAGGCTCTTTCTTGTTCGTCATCCTGTCTATCGAACCCCTCTCTTGTCTCTGTCAAAGTTCTCTCCCTCTCCCCTCTTTTGTTTCCTGTTTTCCTCTCTCCACTCCAATGCCCTTGACGGCGTTGCTGACCTTCCTGGCCACAGTGTCTTAGAAATAATACTCGCGCGTTTCTGTCGTTCGCTCGCATTGGCTGGACATGGGATCAGTCGTTCTCAACCACCCGCGGTCGGATCAAGTCGATAGCTCCTACACGATGCTTGGGGGCACCATCAATCCTTCGGAATCTGTCCATCGACCTTCATCTCGCCAGACGTCGCATCCTTCGCAGCACCTGGAGCCTGTCAGCTCCAGATCGACGTCGTCCAACACCACCCCCACCTCGTCCACAGCCCCGCCATCCACGTCCACCGTAGGTTCTACTCGTCCTCCTGCCCACCCGCCGCATGATATTCCTGCCTATATCAACCGTCAATCCCAAACCACATCCCAGCCTTCCACCCGGGCATCTTCGGCCACTCCGGCATCTACGTACGCGCATACCCCCGCCGCTTCAATGACCTCTTCTGCCTCTGCCCATGCCCCTCTCTCGAACCATTCCTTTCACCCCGCCACTCATCCTTCCCAGGAGTCCCGGGATGTCAGCCAAACAACAACAGAGCCGATGGCCTACAATCCGCAGGCGAGGAGCCAGTCCTCGCCTGCGTCGCCCCGCCTGCACCCTACCTTCCGCTCCATGCACTCTCTAGGAGGATCCGAGGCCTCTTCGCCCAGTCGGATCAAAGTCCGTGATCTGTCCCATATCCAAAGCATTGCCAGCGAGGAGCTGCTCGCTCAGTCACAAAGAGCCCAGGCTCCAGGCCAATTGCCTCAGGAGCGCCAATTCGAGATCAGTTCCATGCCGGTCACGGACATTATCGAGATGGTTGCTGGGCTCCTGACTAAAATCACCGCCACCAATGATGTACACCATGAACAGGTTCATCGACACATTCCCCCACCCGATGGCTCGGTCAGTCTTAGTCCGCAAGCCACGAGCGTCCTTGCATTCCATGGCAAAAATGTGCCTAGTATTACCATTTTGAGCTACTTGACCCGTATACACAAGTACTGCCCCACCACTTACGAAGTCTTTCTCAGCCTGTTGGTTTATTTCGATCGTATGACCGAAATGGTCAACAAAGGTCAACTGGACAGCCTGCGACCCCGCTGGGATCAACCTTCCACTGTCCAGGTTAATATTCCTCCTGGGTCTGGGTCGTTTGAATCATCAACAGCCCGGCAGGCACAGGCCTCACCCTTAGTAACCCCGCCTTCCTCCGCAAATATGCGGGCACAGGACCCAAATTCGGCTTCGTCTATATCACCTTCTTTATACCCTCAGGATGAGGACGACGCTCTTTCCCGCTTCTTCGTTGTTGATAGTTTTAACATTCACCGGCTGGTCATCGCTGGCGTGACCTGTGCCAGTAAATTCTTTTCCGATGTGTTCTATACAAATTCCCGATACGCAAAGGTACGTACTTCGTCTCCTTTCCGAATCTGGCATTTATCTGGGATCTTCGCTAACATGACTTTTTCCTAAGGTTGGGGGACTTCCGCTGGTCGAACTCAATCACCTTGAACTTCAATTTTTACTGCTGAACGATTTTCGTCTATCAATCACTGTCGAAGAGCTCGAGGCCTATGGAACGATGCTGGTAGAATTTTATGCCCGGGAGGTTGTTGCTCAACAACAACAGCAGTTACAACATACATCAATTCCCAGGGCGATTCACACCACGCCTCCCGGATCCCAAATGGACGGCGTATACATGCGCCCCCATGATAAGCCCCAGAATGACCATGACGAAATTCGCCAGACTCCTACGCCGCCATAGTTGATACTTTTCTGGCCAGTTGGCGATGTGGGGTCTTTACTTTTCCCCGTCTTCATGAGTGTATGGTTAATACGTCGTCTTTTCTCGGTAAGGTGGGCATGATTACATTTTCCTTTCACATGCCCAAATATGTATCAATGACCCATTATTATTTCTGTCTACAATTGGCGTCACATACCCTCTTTGCACCACCTTTTGTTTTCTCAGTCTCTCTTCGCAAGCTTCTTATTTCGCCTATAGACTTTGGTTGCCAGCATATCGGTCTTGTTTTCTGCTTTCAAGCGGTTGTTGCCCGCATTATTTTTCTGATCTTCTCTCCGCACCTCGCCCATTTACCAAGTATACAATTGGTCCATTGCCTCTATATCATTCTACTTCAACATTGGTCGGTGTTGCAGGCGTTGTCATGCATTCTGAATCCTTTTCATCCGTGGACAATCTGGTTGCGAGATTCTTTGTATTTTCGTCGTTTGGACTGTCTTGTCTTCACCAGCGCTTTTTCAGATTTATTATATTTCCGGCTATACCGTTTATTCTTTTTTGAGCCAAGACTTGATTCCTCATTTTCTTGTTCCCGTGAGGCCCTATAGTTCTTAAAATTGGGTGGTAGTGACCGCGCTACACTCAAGTTTCCGTCTGTGTATCCCTACTTCATCCAGGGTCGTGCACTTTCCATTTTATGGGGCAGGCACAACTACAAACTCGTGCGGTACTCGCAATGCTCAGGTTTTTTTTTTTTTTTCCACAACGGCACAACTTCAAAACAAAACATATGAACTGTGTATGCAGTACTAAATCCATTGGCTTGATTCGAAGTTTGGCGGTATAAGAAGAGTGACAAAGGTTTGGAACAAGCTCCTCTTTTTGCTTCCAATGACCAACAAAACATGCCAGTGCTAAATCAGCGATATGTAGTGCCTTGTAGGCTTTACAGGTTGTGGAAACCGCCGTTACGTTGTCGAGCTTGAATATTTGCTGGCAGTGGAGGAAGCCTCAGTGCGATTTCTTCAAGAACGTCCTTCCCTCGAGGACATGTCAACATGAAGGCCTCTTTATCTTTTCTCATAACCGAAGGAGTATACAGCCAGGCGGTCCCTATTTGGTTGGCTTTTATAGCCCCTGGGAGCAATTCCTATGGTAACAGCGCCACAGAGACAGCCATGTTTGGTTTATTCTGCGCTTTTGCAATAACCCCACGCAAAGGCCAGATAATTTCTACGAGAATGAGTGAACACAACGTGAATTCGAAGAGTGGCAATATATCCCTGGAGCTGGCTTCCATCTATGGATCTTCAAAAAATCAATCTTCAGAGTTTATCTCCGCTAAAGTATTTTCAAACGCGAGGTTGGTCAAGGCACAAGGAGAGTATCCCGAAAATCGACCAGAATGCGGATCCTCTTTTTAAGGCCGATCACATCATATCCCCGCCGCAAGATTCCAGATGCAATGCAGTTATGTTGTGGAGATACATGCAGCTTCTAACCGGAGAAATCTTATGCCCGGTTACTGTGTCACCTCGTGCATTTCGCCGGCATTGCTGGTTAGTGATAGATCGTCCTCATCCCTATGCAATTCGGGGAAAACAAACTATTCTACAAGCAAATTAAACAAAAGCTGTTCCTTATGGTATGGAGCATGGAGTATCAACATTGCTTGTCGGCTACCATCCCATCCCTATATATTAAACGCCCCCGAATCTTATAGATGAAGGTTTGATAGTTTTTCATTTTCATCATCGTGCGGAGATCATGGATTGTTTCAGCCCTACTTCTGCAGGCCCTACCGCTGATTGCGGCGCGGCCTGCTCCAGGGGCACAGGGGTACAAAATCTCCCCATACACCGACGGTGAAGTTGGAACGGATGGCGATCGGCCTGACAAGGATAGTCATCCTGGAAAAGATGGCGGTCGGCCTGGTAAGGATGGTAGCCGGCCGGGCAAAGATGGTGGACGGCCAGGTGGAGATGATGATAGTGATGGCAATGATGGCCTCGATGGTGATGGTGATGGTGACAGAAGCTGTCCCACAGAGACCATTACGATAAACACTGGACAACCTGAGTAGGTATCTCATCCGGAAGCCATACCATCAATACTAATCCAAATATAAGTGTCACGAGCACCATCACCATCATTTCCACCATCACCGAGGAAGTGGATGAACTAGCCACGATCATTACTATCACGACCTCTGGTCCTACAAACACTCTGGCTATCACCGAGGATGTCGCAGAGACCACGACCCTCACCGAGACCATCCTCACCCCAGGCCCTGCAGTCACGGACACAGTCACCAGCACGGTTACCGACGAAGGCCCCAACGACCACTGAGGTTGTGACCACTCCAGGTCCGACTATCACAAGCACCCTGACCACGACCACCGGAGCAGATACGGTCACTCTCCCAGGCGTAACAACCACCGAGACTGAGATAGACACCGAAACAATCATCGATACCTTGACCATCAGTGATACCACGACTATCAGTGATACCACGACTATCAGTGATACCACGACTATCAGTGATACCACGACTATCACAGACGCGACAACCTTGACTGATGCCCTTACAGTCACTGATATCCAAACCAGCATCAACACCACAACAATCACCGCCACTGAAACCGAAACCGTGACCACAACCACCACTGCCGATAACTGTGACAACACTGGAGGCTCCGGTGGGTCCGACTATGGTACTTGCTCTGGCCCTCCGATTAGATGGGAGTACGCCCTCGATTGCCGAACAGAGTACTCGTGGTATGACAACAACCAGGATGACTTCCCCCATGGCTCCTCTACTACCATTGATACTCTGACCGACTTCATCTGTAACCGCCTTATCAGCCTTTGCAACGCGCCCCAAGCCACAATTGACCAGTGCTACGCTTCCACCACCGAGGTCTCCAACAGTGACTTGACTGGAGAGGATCTATCTAACCTTTGGAACTCTCTCATGACTGATCTCGTCAAATCTTGTATGAGTTTTGATTGTGTATTCATGGAATATTAAGGGCAAATGGCGTATGGGTAACGGAGGATAACTTATTTTACTATAATAATACTTAATGATTGACTCGTTTTCATGACGTATTCCGTTGGCTCATACACTCTCCCATGATCGATTTTCCCGGTTTAAGCGTAGCCAAAACAACAAGACAAAGGACATTCGTTCTCGTCTCCCAATCATCAGCCACATCTCTGTTAGTATGAATGAACCTCCACCAGAATGAAAAGCCCTACCTACCGCCCAAATACCAAAATACGAGACTATCATTATACGATGTTCCATCGCAAATCGAAGTCTCGATATGTATAAATACATCGGATGGTCAGTCAGAACCGAGCAACCCACACATTCAAAGGCAGCCCACCAAGAAACAACCCGTTTTTATTGTGCATTTGCTACCACAGGCTTAGAGAGAACAAAGAAATGTCAGCATGAAGTCCACCCTGGAGCATGAATGTATACTTACTAAGTCGCCCTTGTGTGCACGGTCCAACTCGCCCGTCTCGACTCTCGAAACAACAACACTCATTTATCCGTCCTCGAGCCAGCGAACAATTTCGCCAGGCCAACCCCGATTTTCGCCGTCGATAAGATGCTGCGGTCAATCTTAGTTTCGTGTAGTGTGATCTTGAAGATACCGACTTACTGTCATGATACGATAACTGTTTGTTAGCACGTCATGGCGTGCAAATTGCAATTACAAAATCCGCTGAATTCTCTGCTGGCAAGATAACAACGATTGAATTGACTTGCTTTGCTTCACCTTTTGGCTACTAGTCTCAAGCACCACGTAGAGGTGCAAGTCTTGCTTGAGTGCCGTACACAAGGCCCGTACGACTGGACAAAAGAAACAAAACGCCCAAACGCCAAACGCCAAAACAGTACGCCTGAAAGAAGAGACAGAAACGATAGAAAAGAAAACGGACATGAAGGGGAACGAAGCAGAACAAGAAAGACAAAACAAGAATACATGACAACTGCACTTCTCCATACCCCTCACAGCGAGAGTCATGATGAAATGGCAAAATATAACAAATAGATGCGAATGACCCCATGAAGAACAAGCAACAATGAAAGACAGAACGAAAGACAGAACACAGAAGCAAGAAAGCAAAAACAGCAACAAGAACGAAAATACAAAAGGGGTATCATAAATAAGAAATATAAGACTCGACAAACATCAGCATCAACCGTCATATCGAAAGCAGGATACTTACAAGCAAAAAGAAAAAAAAATCAAACCACCATCCACCACCATCGCCCCCCGGAGGGCCGCACTCGGTTGCCGCGTCGTCATCGTTCCTGCTGGCGTCCTTGTCTTGAGGGACTACGACTTACTTTACGCGGGTGCGTCATTACCCATGAGAATGGAACCCCCTGACAAGAAAGTCCTCTCGTCGTCTAACAGTCGTCACAATAATCAGTATACAATCCAACATGGCCAAGAACAGATCAGACTTACCGATCGGTGAATGCAGCTGCGCCACCAATACTTCTCCAGGACATTCGCCAGCCCTATAAACACATCAGCAGTCACTGGATGGCCTCCCATATGAAGACCAGCGCCAGCAGAATAGAGGGGGTAAATAAGTGAAAAACGAATGGACGCCTCGAAAAAGGCAAAAAGAATGGACACCTGACAAAAAGCAGGAAAGACAAACGAGTGAACATAGGGCAAAGAAGATGCATTAGTGAAAGACATGGGTCAATAGGGATACTCACAGAGCAAAGCCCCCATTTTCCCGGACGATCTCCCTCTTCCTATTCCAACACCAGAATACC
This sequence comes from Aspergillus wentii DTO 134E9, assembly GCF_001890725.1. Lineage (NCBI taxonomy): Eukaryota > Fungi > Ascomycota > Eurotiomycetes > Eurotiales > Aspergillaceae > Aspergillus > Aspergillus wentii. The sequence continues at coordinate 1,653,305 of NW_024467834.1, read as the reverse complement.
GTCTTGGTATCCCACATTGGCCGCATCGCCTGGATACGAGCCAAGCTGTTCCAGGCGCAGTCCTGACGCCCGCACGGTCCCTCCGAATGAATGAACTCAATCATCGACGACCGCTGATTCCCCCAGTACGTAATGTACTTCTCCTTCTCCCCATCCTCATCCTCCTCCTCCAACGGCTCCACTCTCTACCCCTGGAAGTTCCCAAGAACCCTCGATGGCGTGCGGTAAACGTGCTCCGAAGGCCTAATCCAACGGGGGTAGACACGCACCTCTCTAGTCTTTGCCCACCGAAACTTCTTGATGTACCGAGACACAGTCTCGACCTGCACTCCCCCGAAGCGGACCTGCTTCGACTTACCCGACTCACCTCTATACTTACCTTTGGAGAGTGCAGGCTTCAATGCGGGCCTCGGCTCATCTCCAATGAAGCGAACCTGCTTCAACTTACCCGAATACTTACCTTTGGAGAGAGCAGATTTGAGGCCCGGCTTCATGGCGGGCGTCAGGACTGGTTTCTCGGGCTCCTCTCCAACGAAGCGAACCCGCTTCGACTTACCCGAATACTTACCTTTGGAGAGGGCCGATTTGAGAGCTGGCTTAGCGGGCTCAACATGGGAGACGGGCTTACCTGAGTTAGGCAGGAGCTTGCAATACCGGCTCCGCAGGGTTCCCCGCAGAGAAGGTTTGGCACTCGACTCCGTGGGTTGAACCCAGGGCCGAGTCCGGGCCTGCCGAGACGCCTTCCTCTCCGCCAAGCGAGAAGGGTAGGCTGTTAGCGAACTCCTACCCCCTCTGGGGGTAGGCCCAACAGAAGAACGAGTGGAAGTGGGCGGAGGAGGGATACAACGAGTGATGATCTTCCAAGGACGAGGAAGTGAAGGAGTGGAAGGGGAAGAAACAGAGGCAGGAGGGGAAGGAGAAGGTGAACGAACGGGGAGACGCGAACCTTGTTGCATCTCAGCAAAAGAGCGGCTCTCTCGGTGTCGTTGAACGACACGAGAGTAAAAAGAGCGGCGGAACGTAGGTCGGTTGTCGGTACAGGCGGCGCGGACGGAGGTCGAAGGAGTGACTAACACGCGAGGCTGTAGGTGAAGTCGACTAACCGGGTTCCGAGAAGGGGAAATACCAGCAACCATAGGACGAGACATCTCGACTATAGCCAACTGATATTGGAAAAGAGAAAAGAAGAAAAGGGGGAATGCGGGGAGAAGGTATGGGGGGTCAAGATAAAGAGCAGCAGAAGCAGCAGGGGATAGCAGAAGCTAAAACACGATAGGGGCTTGAGAAGGCGTAGCGTGAAGTCACGTACTAATGTCAAACGACCATAAGGTGTTGGAGAAGGAAAGAAAAACAAGAGGAAGAATGGCGAGCGAGAGAAATTATTATGGCCGGAGCAGGAAAAGAGTCGAGGAAGGCGCTGGGAATAGCCTCGAATTACCGGAACGGGCAGCAGCAGAACGAGAAAATGGTCAGGATGACGGCAGAAGACTGCCGGAACAGGTAGGACTGAGGGCATTTTGAGAGAGTTGGGAAAGAGCTCGAGGGAAATGGATGCCATATCGAGGCCTGAGGATTCAGGTAGAGAGGCTGACGGGGACGAGATGATGGGATAGAGAGCTGTTTGAGGATAGGAAAAGGGCAGAAAGTGTTGTAGATGGTATTCCTTGCGTATATAGAGAAGCTGGGATGGTAGAACTGAAGATAGCATGCTTAGCGTGGAGTGTTGCGCTGAATCGCCCCCGTAGACGGCCAGAAGATGGGCAAACAGAAGAGGAAAACAGAAGAGGAAAACAGGACAGACAATATTTAACAGAACAGAACAGAACAGAATCACTTCCAAAAGACCTTTCCTTCCATCAGCCTCCTCGCCGTCCGGTACACAGTCACTCGCTCCAACTCCCCAGTCTCGCTGTATCTCGCTCCCACGACCAGCTTCCCACTGGGATGACCGATCCTGATCTCCTCACCTCCCTGTTCTCCATCAAGACATTCAGAAACCACTGATCCTTCTAATCTAGCAGCAGCAGACAAAGCTAGCCCGGCTGTGATGGGAAGAGCCTTGTGCGGTTGTCCTGTTGAGATGGCACGTACGACAACGTCCGTCTCCTCCTTGTCGGCCTCCACCACCTCCCCAGACAAAAGACGATACGAAGACGACGGTTGAGACACTATACAGACCTTGGGAATAGATGGAGGGACTTGATCAAGTCTGCTAGCCATGCCCATCTTCACGGTGGCCTGTCTGCGGATCGACTCGAGCCTCCCCAGGAGCTGGGGATGCCGTGTTTCAATCTCATCTGGTAAGATATGAGAGAGATTCTCGATCCCAATATCCTCAGGTTTCACAAAAACACAGGGATTTCCAGCGTCAATACAGCTGACTCGCACACCATCGAAGACATCCACCGTCTTGCCCGTCGGGAGCAAAGCACCCGTCTTCGAGCCCGAGGGATCCATAAAATCAAGCTGAATTTTAGCTGCAGTGCCCGAGACTCCATCAATCGCAAACGATCCCGATGAAGCTGCCTCTCCATCTTCAACGGGAAACGTGGCGTGGATATATTTGTCCGTGTTGGTATTGTATAGCTTCACTGTGACCAGACCCGTTTCAACCTCAGCCCCATCCGACGATACTATCTCTTTCACATCTAGCCCAGAACGCAGACAAGCTTCCACATTTATGAGCCCGGTATCAACAGCAAACGGGCCGATTGCACTCGTCATATTCCCACAATTCCCAGCATAATCGACCTTGTCGTCTTTAACCCCCACCTGCACAAACGTGAAATCAACCTCCGCATCTTTCCTCTCCGATCGTCTGACCACGCAAATCTTCGAGAGACTCGATATTCCTCCGCCCATGCCATCGAGCTGTCGACCATTATGGTCCGGGGAGCCAATAACACCACGGAAGAGTGGTTTCCAATCATCGCGATTGGATGGGAGGTCTTTTTCGTGGAATATCAGGGCACGAGAGGTTCCGCCGCGGTAATACGCGGCTGGAATGCTCTTTTGTTTACCCAGGTGTCGTGTGGTGGAAAATAAACGTTTGGAGATGGTCATTTTGAATCGCCAGCTACTTCAGTGATGGGATATTGCTGGTTTATCGCCCGGGAATACTGCTGGCTACATGGCAACTACGAATGCTGGAGGATGGACGTTGGCATTGCATTCATGATGGAATGGCGATCGTTATAGGGCTGATCCACCCGATCTGTTCCTTTAACGGACCTCGGCTGTCCGATCATCGGCAATATCCATTTGGCCGTGGACAAAGAGATATAGAAGTGAATAGCGAATATTCAAAATTTACTGCTATTAAGACTACGTACCAATAAGCTTCAATAAATGGTGGTTGAAAAATGCTTTCAAATAGTATGCAGTTGACATGCTATAGACCAATGCTATATATCCCACAGCCGTCCATCAAATACGGACAGACAGAAACGAAGAATGAAAGAAAAGGAAAAGGACATTAAAACCAGTACACAGAAAAGGTGATAATAGAAGTCACCAAGAGCATCAAGCTAATTCGCAAATTCATAATCAATCGTGAGCATGCATGACTCGGCTCGATCCCAGCTTTCCCTGCGCCTGCGCCTGCGCCAATCCCTTGTGCGCCTTGACAACTCGATCATAAAACTCGGTATGGAGGACTCATATCCCTTTTTCATTTCAAATACATCAATCAATCAATCAATCCGTGGAGGACCCGGGCTGACGGATTTCTTCCCAAAGGGACCTGGGCTTAAGCTAGCTCTGTTGTCAGTCAGTACACAACCCTGTGCAGCGAATTGCGACGTCATAGGAATGAGGGCAAAGAAGGAACATACGATCTGCGTCTCTCGCCTTCCTTTCGGAATCCCTCGATGATTTTGGCGATTTCCTTCCGCCCCGCACGTGCGTCCACCTTTTTCCCGCCCAGGCTCATGCTAACCTTCTGGTTACCGTCGGTCATCAGCAGCCTTTTCACTAGAAGATGCCGCATGCTAAGACAGACGAAAACACCGCAGTCACTGCCATTTTCCTGGACAGGCGAGTCGTTCAAATGTACAAACCGAATCGGGCGGTTGAGCAAAGCGCCGAATTTCATCGTCACCTCTCGTGCTTCCCATACATTTCCGGGGGGAAGCGAGTCATAGTGGAATGCGATCCCGTCCAAGATGGATATGAGAAGAAGCGACCAGTGAGTACCCCCTTCAGCCTCGGTTACATTGCGACAGTCGTTAATTGGGAGGAAGACATGGGTGGTTCGGCTAAAGTTAGGTAGGGCTTCGCGCAGGGTATGAGGGTTGGGCGTTTGGAGGATCATGAACGACATGCTCGGTCGAAGGAGGACAATGTTGGATGAGCTATGCTGTGAGAGGACCTCTTGTTCTAGGTATCTGAGACCCATCAGTTATCGCTGCCGCTGTAGAACAAACCCAGTCGACTTACTCCTCCCAGAATGAGATGATCTGTGACATGTTAGCTACAGTGCATCCATCATTAGTACCATCGCACCCACATTATCTGTGAGCCAGTCATTCTTCAATGTCTGCATATCCTCTCTCGTCACTGCAACAAGTCAGTCACTTGTCAACCCAGGTCTTCAAATTCCGCGACATACACCGAATATCATAATCTAGAACCCAAATCCATGTTAGCAACCTGATCCAAACCATTGAACAACCAAAGAAAAGACAGCCAAACTCACAGCTCAAATACGCATCATCCGGATTCAACTACAACCAACCCATTAGCATGCCACCAGAACACTACCAGAATAACCCATACCGTATCCCCAAACCGTCCCCTCATCCTCTTCTGCAACTTTCCCAATCCACCGTCTCGCATGTTTGCTTGCTTGCTTGCACCTCTCACTCACACACGGGAAAGGATGAAACTCTCAATCACAACCAAAAAGGTCACCCAAACCCAGAACAACAGGCAGCGCAGAAATACGTTCCTCCGTACACCGTCTCTTTTTTTCTTTTTTTTCTTTTTTCGCGCGCGTGGAACAAATCAACCACCTTTCCCAATGACAGCTATCCGAAACCGGTTATGATCGGCAAGGCGAAGTGAATTCCGAGGGTCTGCGTGTTGCGTTACGTTGAACTGGAGTCTAGCGAGCGGCGGGGCGGCGACAGGAAACCACAAGAAAAGGAAAAACGAGACACGATATCTATCTCATCTCCCGCTTTGTGGGAGGAATAATTGGCGAGGACTGTAGAATAGTTCTCTCTTTTTTCCACGTCGAAATGGAGGGGGTCTAAGGGAGGGAAGTAAATTCCTAGGGTCTCTAACGCGAGGGACGACGGGGGTGATCGGACGGTCGGTCGGAGGTAACGGAACGAATGGTGGTTATGGGCGGGGGAGGACAGACGGTGGTACCACGGGGGGAAGGATAGGATGGGAGAGGGTGAAGGAGGGGGGGTCTGCACAAATAGATATAGACGAAGAATCACAAGAATTGAGGTGTGATGGAGTTTGCCCCCCTCGTCCAAGGGGAGTCGCGGCGATCAACGGTGATGCGGCGGAAAACGTCACCTGTGGCAGTGGTGGCTAACGCACGTGACGTTCTCTAGATGAGCTTGCAATGTACAGTCGATCAAGAATAATAATCATGGTTAGAGGCAAAAGAACAAGATATGTAAGATTAATCTACCAATCATCAATTCACAGTTCAATAAGGGGTATCTAAATGTACAGGCCAAGGTCTTTTTTCGAAAAGCTCAAAAGGACCAAGGAGACGAAGTATAAATCAAAGCAATTTCTCCAGTCATATCAGAAAAAAACATATCAACCAAACAAGATACCAGAACACTTCCAGCAAATCGTAAACTGTCCTTTGGACCAAAGAAGAAAGACAAAATGAACAAACGCCTCATAGATGGCTAAGAAAACGGAGGGGGAAAATCAAGTCAAAATGTAAAGTGAGCAGGAGGGTATCGAGCTTTTTGAGAAAGCAATCAACGCTCGAACGGAAGATAGGAAAACGAAACGAAAAATAAAGCATTGCAGAATGGAGGGCTATACATTTCATCCTGAAAGTTTCGCAAAGTGCTTGTTCCAGATCCACCCAACTTGGCGAGTATTGTCATCCTGATTTTTAGCCAGCCACAACTCCCCTTTCTCTGCGATGACATCAAAGATCTCTCCTGCAACATAGGTCAGGTAAGGATACCCAGCTTCACGACGAGCACGGTCGATGTTGAACTCGTAGATGCTAGCAGCGAGAAACAGCACATTGGGTTCTTTGGGAGGCTCATTCTCAACAGGCGCTGCTGCTGGCGCAGGCTCCTCTGGTGCATCAGACATGGGCATCGCGGATGAAAAGAAACCGGAATAGCGACCACCAGGTGATGTTGGTGGGTTTTCGCTCGCCGAGGTGGAGGGGCCAATCACGTTGGCGACATCGTCGAGGAAAGGTGTATCTAGACTCAATCTAGGGAGGCTGGGGAACGGCTCCTGGTTGATCGGTTGTTGAGGCATGGGCCCCGACGATGCTGGAGCACTAGTGATCTGCTGCAGAAGGTGGCTTCGTGGCATTTCGGGTGCTTCAGAAGTACGTCCGGAAATGGTGGAATCAGCACGATGTCGACCGGTCGATACTTGAGATTGGCTATCAATGCTGGGAGACTGGAAAACGCGGCTGCCAACACTGAAATCATGGGATACCTTAGGCGATTCGTCCACAGTAGACCCAACACGGGTACTAGTAGTAGATGGCCGTCGGGGTGAGCCGATGTTTGCTCCCGTGGAGGGAGTGTTGAAGTTCACCAGATTAATCGTGTCAGCCAGCAAGGAGCCGTTGCAAATGCCAAGAGATAGCACTTGGGCCTCCGAGAAAGTGAAATCTCCGGCCCAGTCGTTGATGATCCTCTGCAGATCATCCGGGAATGCGTCGATCGCGGGCGAAAGCTTCTTTTGTAGCACGCTAAACCAAGTGGTTTGGATTTGGACGAACTTGGTCAAGCAAGCTTCCATCATTTTGGCAGTAAGACCAAAGAGCTTAGGAAGTTCGTCCTTGAGAGTTTCGTTCAATGCCACGAACTGTTCGCCTTGCTCAGTAGTCTTTTTGTCGGGCTTGTCACCGCGGTCCTTGATAGCCTTAAATCGGGCATAGTCCATAAGGCGCTTATCGCGTTTTCGCATGACCCTCTGGGGTCCTTCGTACAGCTTGAGCAACGTAATCATGGGATCAATGACACTCTTTCGAACAACGCCGAGCTGTGAAGATGAGAATTAGTACTGCTATTCCAATCCTCGTGCAAATAAACAACAACTGGACACTTACATGATCAGGCAATGCTGTTACCATAATGTCCCGGACAAGCAGCTTCAAGTGCCGCCACTTGCCCTCCAGATCCGCATAATTCGATTGCGCTACATCCAAGAATCCATCGATTGCGTCGACAAACTCTTCAAACCGTTCCATAGAGCCTTGGGCCTCTCGTGTGTACATCTCCACATCACGCATCACGACTTGCAATTGGAAGAAACCATCGCCGAGTCTCTGAGAGAGAGAATCGTACTCCTTGTCTTCAAAGATGTCAGACAAGCCAACTTGCTGCCTCAGCTTCTCAGTACGACGGCCAAATGCTTTCGATAGACCTGCTCTGACATCCGACTCCTTTCGCTTTCGACCGACAACCTGGCCAACAAGGTCGGCTCGCTTCTTCTGCTCGTTTATGCGAACCGAAATACTAGTGACTTCTTCGAGCGCAGTAAGGAGAGAAGCACGATCTGGGTGGTCGCTAGGCGTTGAATCCAGAAGCTCGGTCAAAAGGAGTGGGTATTTCAAGATACGTTGCACAGGCTTGACAAGCAACGAGTCCAAGTCCCAAGCAGTTGTCAAGTCTGACGCCCAATCACGGCACTCCTTAAGCCAGATAGCAACCTTCGGGTTCCGCTGCAGGGCCTGAAGTTTCTTATTGGCAGCATCGTGATTCTTCAGGTAATCCGAATATACCTTCTCCATCTGTGACATGTGCGTTACGAAAGCCTGTCCGATGAAGGTCGATCGATCCTTCTCCAGATCTGACATCTCCGGCTCCGTCGCAGACGCCGGGTCGTTTTTGGGGTTCAAGTGGCTATTGCGCGCGCTGCGTTTACTAGCCCACCGCTGCGACTTGGGCATCACGTAAACGCTTTTTGCTGCTGTTTTGAGAGCATCCTGGAATCCCATGGAAAACTGCACAACTAGATCAGAGTTCGCAAAGAGAATCTTCACATCATCAGTCGAAAGGTCCAAGCAGGAGCTCGAGGTGCCCTTGTAAATATCATCAACGACTTTCATATCTCTGCCAAAGTTGTACTCAGTATCCACCAGTTCCTTGATGACATGTCGGCGTTTCTTGAGACGCCGCTGCTCGGGCGATGGGGAGGCCTTTTGATTCTCGATGCTGGCATAGTCTGAGGTCGACGGAACCAAGGAGGTGGCCGACGAGTCCACGGCGTGCGGAGACGGGGTTGGTTCAAGTCGACGGAGTGAAAAGTTGTCGCTGCTTCCCGTGCTGTGAACAAGTCCCAGCGGGGCGAAAACAACAGGAGGCAACCCATTGTATTGCTGTTGGGAGGGATCGATGGTTGAGCTGAGCTGCGGGGGTGCCTGCTTGGAACTGGTCTCCTGCGTTTCAAAATGGGGAGGGGGGTAGTATGGCATTGGTGGAAAAGCTTCTGTGGATTCGAGCTCTTGAGGCGATTGAACATGAATGGCCAGGCCCAGTCCTTCGTCGACTTCCTCATCGTTCGATGCTTGTGGATTAGATGATGTGATTAAACGTGGTGTCGGTACACCATCATTCAAAGGACTAGTAGCAGTTTTCCTTTGCTCTACTGGCGAGCATTCATCATCAGCAGCGACCTGCATCCAATCGGCAATGGACGGAGAAGCATGCACCCAGTCATCTCGGAATGAAAGAGTTGCCGAATGGCGTATCTGATCTGGAGCAATGTCCTCGAAGCTCGGCACCATGACAGGGTCATCAGTAAGACTGTTTGGCTTTTCCTCTGCTTTCTTTTCCTCCGTTCTCCTTTCCTCCATTCTCTTTTCTTCTGTTCTCATTTCGGTGTTCGAACGGCGAGGCTCCGGGGAGGAAGTCACTCCTGGCAACGAAAGGCTATTTCCCCTGCCACGAGCAAGTTCCTCCAAGTAGAGCTGTGTTACACGCGTAGAATTCCATCCGCCTTGTCTTACAAGACTTGGTCCATCAGAAAGCATGGTATTCCGACCTGACGAATTCTCGCTCTTTTGCTCAAGCTCAGTTGGAGGCAGCAACCCAGGAAAGTGGTGGATGCTGACGGATGGAGGGGTACTCGAGGCGACAGAGCAAGACTGTGTAGTCATTCCACCGTCATCCACGGATGGGGGAACCTGCGAGAGTTCATCCCCGCTGCCTTCACAATGATCATCCGTGGAGTGCTGATTGCGAAGGGAGGACGACCAGGAGCTCATGCTCCACCTATTCGACATTGGACGACCAGGCGGTTCCGGCTGTATATAATAATTGCGATGACCATGGTTTTCGCTGCCGTTCACCGAGTCGCCAAAATAGGCGGTATTTCGCAGCATAATAGGAATAGACTCTCTTTCGTCATTATCCGAGAAGCTATAATCCGGCTCATCGCATGACGAGCTGCTAGGGCTGTCCTCGCGGATCTGCATAATTTGACTCAAGAGAGTACGGTGCGATGTATTCAAGTCCTGCTGAGGAACCTCAACTTGAGGCTCTGGGTCAAAGGTAGTGACATGGGTATCGCTGGACGCCGCTGTAACGGCAGAAACAGGCGCCAAATTGGAAGATTTGTTGTTTTCCGGGCCCCTGTTGCCCATCATAGGAATGCCCAGTGTGGGAGAATCCATCGCCGTCATCGGATGGAAATCCGCATTTACTCTCATCCTCTGCACATGCGTGTTGATGTGGAGCTGGGGGAGTGCTCTGGAGTCCCCTGTTTCTGGCGCCGGCTTTTTCTCCTCATCACAAGTCTGAACTATTTCCTCGATCACGGTAGCTGTATCTTCAGCGTGCGACGGAATATCTGTTGGGATACTTTCGTGTTGTGGCTGATCAGGTGAGAGAGGCTGAGCGTCAGCCTGCTGCTCTTCTTCTGCTTGGACACGACGTTGTTCTTCAGCTTCTTCCTGTTTTCTCTCATTCTCCTGAACGGTTCGGTTGAACGCTTGCTGAATTCTCTGCCGTCTAGTCGCAAAGTCAACATTACCCAGCTCTGGTAATCTTCGTTCGCGCGTCCTGGAATTTCGCGGGTCTCCACGGTTGGCTTGGTTCTGAAAATTTGATACCGTTTCAACCACTCTAGACCGCGACGTGGTAGGGCCAGATTTGGTCACAGGTTGACGAGGTCGGGAGCTTCGCAAAGCGGGTGATTTCCGGGGGGGAGGAGCCGCTATGTAGGCTTGCATATGGCCGTTTTTCTCGGGCCGATTTCGACCGCGACCGGTTTCCCGTCTTGCGGTGGATGATGTTGCGAACGTGGTCTCGTTATCGTCTTTCATGCGAGGGGGAGAGGTCGATGATGGTTTGGGAAGGCGGCTAATGCCTTTGGGTGGCAGGGGGACTTGCGAGGCAGAGCGCCCGCTAAAGGTCGAACTGGCCTTAGGGGAGGGCCAACGCTTTTCGGACCCGGAAACGGGGCTTGTATGGTGAGAGGAGATCGGAATGCGAGACTTGGAATGCGGGCTGAGCGGAGGAGTTCCCGGTTCCGATGGCGGAGAGGAGGCTGGAACCGCCATGTGGGAATTCAAAGAGGTTGGTACGACGTGGTTGACCGACAAACTTCTAGAAAAATCACTTTGGACCCTTCGATGATTATTCGAGCTAGCAGCACCTGTATTGACTGCTTCTAAAAATGGAGTCTGCCCCAAATACCATGCAGTGGGGGTGAGGGGCGTCTGACCAAATGTCTGATCGGGCTGATCTAAGAGTGCTGGATTGGGACTGGGGATACTTCCTTCAGATCCCCGCCGTCGCATATGCGACGGAATTCCCAAGTTTGAATTATTAACGTTCGTGTCGACTTTGGGGAGTTCGCCAAACATCTGTCGTCGAGGTGAGTTGGACACGTCCTGATTGACCTGGGCTTGACTGCCAAAAGAAGCGGCCCTCAATGGGGGCGGAAAATTAGCCTCTGGCGATTCCTGCAGCGACGAGCCTATCGAGTTCCACCGCCCAATGGGCTGCTTTTTGTTTGTTGACATTTCGTGAAGGTCTCTGAATCGTGAAGAGGTGCGAGATCGCACCGATCCGTCCACACTATCTACTGGGCTCGCAGCTCGGGACGGTTGTGTGGAAGGGACGGAGGGCGGAACAGGAAGCACCTGGTCGACGTTCTGATTGAATCTGTTGATTAGATCTTTAAATGAGGTCTGTCGATTCCTTGCGGTCGAGGCTAGTGCGGGGGGAGGCCTCACGGACTTGGGCCCAAGACCTCTATAGGATGAGTCGGAGGCCGAACGGTATTGCCCCGGGGCTCTACGCAAAGGCTCAAAGGTGTCTGCGTCTGCCGGCAACGATGACACTCTCTGGAATTGGGTAGGATACGTTTTCTCCGCGGTCACTTGGCTATTGGCCCCATCCGTCAGTGTATTGCCTGCGCCCACCCCAGTATCATTCTCTGTTGCCAATGGAGATTGATGCCGCCGATAATAATCGTCGGGGTCGGGAGAAGCTCGACCGCCTTGTCGTTGGAGAAGATCAGGATGTTCGCTCAAGGACGTGGGGACGGCGAAAGAATGAGAAGGCAGGAAATTCGGTCGCAAACGATACGAAGTCGGAAACGAGGGAGGAGGGGAAGAAGCGGGCGCGACGAAAGAGGCCTCGAGAGAGAGATTCGACGGGGCGTCGTAGAAAGATTGGTTGGAACTGGCGGAAGAAGGACGCCGAAAGTGGTGCGGCCGGCTGCTGTCAAGGAAGCAAGAAACGTGTTCGACATCGCTGCCGGACATTTTGCATCCTTTGTGACGGGGAGGAATTATGCTTGACCGATATGAAAGAAAAAGAAAATATTATTTTTAAAAAAAAGTCTGTTCTGTGGTCCTCTTTGTGTTTGATTTATTTTTTTTTTTTTTTCTGTTTGTTTTTTTCTTTTTTTTAGACCAAGAAAAAATGGTTGGTTGGAGGAGGGTTCCTTGTTCGAGGCACCGCAGCTAGTTGGGGTTCAGTTCTTTTGGCGATGCGTTGTTCACGGCAGGGCGGCAAGCGATGAGGTCGCAGATGGACCGGCTAAGGCTACAAAGCAATCGTCCCGGGAGATGCCCCAGTCCAGCGTCATATTTGAGACGAGATGGGACCCAGAGAGCGGGGATTGGAGGTGGTACGGAGTACCCCGAGTACACAAGACGGAGGCCAGTGCAGAGGGGAGGTGAGGGTGGAAGAGGAGAGATGGATAGAAAGAAAGGGAAGAGAAAGAGGGAAAAAAGAAAGATGGAAAGAAAGAAAGAGAAGAAGAAAAGAAGAGAAAGAAAGATGGTAAAGGGCGGAACTGACGTTTGCACGGCGTCTAACAGGGGCAGCAGAAAAGGCTGTTTGGCGCAGAGAGAGGGGAAGATGGAGAGACCACGGAACAGGCAATAGTGATCATATAGTCATCATAATAATAATCACGATTATCGAATATCGATTGGAAGAGGCTGCAGGGGAAGATCATAAGATGATAGACGAATAGACGAAGCCGATGGAAGGACGAGAGAAGCGATACCTATCACAAGAGAAGATGAGACGGTAGCGGTCTGAACGAGCGAGGTATCAACTTTTCTCTCTATCTTTTTTTTTTTTTTTTTTTCTCTTATTTTTTCTGCATGAAATTGAATTCTTTAATCTGGATCCAAAAATCAAAAGGACCAGTTCATTTAAAATGGATCGTCAGCGATTCCCACTGGGCTAAACAAGCGGCCGAAAGTCCCGCAATATGGGAATTTCTAGAACTCGGCCAAAGCAAAAATCAATGATATCCTGGATTTATTCCTGAATAAATCCTCCTAATCTTCCGTACCTGAGGGCTGTTCCCTGGAACCAGTCATCTCCACCATTTCGTCTTCCCCCACTGCAGCAATTCTAGACTCCAAGTGGGAACGTTTTGGTTGCAAATTGAGACAATCCGATAATAATAGACTCGTCAGGTTACACGGTTGTTTCGTCACTTTCACTCTTCGTCTACCCAGCTGGGAAATGAAGACGATCTAGCATTTGATATAATATAATAATATATAATAATTATTTATATATTATAAAACTCGATCATAAACTACTGGAGCAAGGGATATCTAGGGGTTGGACCAGTTCACCAGTCTGACTCTCAAATCCTAGTCCTACTAACTAGCCAAACGCCCAAGGTTTGATCGGGCCTTCAAGGAATCAAGGCAGATAAAAAATCGATCACAGTGGACAGCACATATTGGCGGTGGACTTGCCAACTCATTCTCCTCGTTTATGTCTGTCTTTTTTCTGTCTGTCTGTCTGTCAATCAATCAATCAATCTCTGTCACCAGGTCGCCTGCAGATTTTCTGCATCTTGTAAGGTTATGGTTGTTCCCGCTGCGAGGCGTGGATTTTGCTGATTGGCGTTGTGTGCGTACTTTTGCGTCTGCAGCTCACGTGTTTACTGCCACGCACTTTCTCACGCTTTCCTATACGCACTTGCACAGACAATAGAAGATGTAGACTATTGTATTGTTCTTAGATTAGAAATAATAGTTGAATCCTCATCTATCCAATACTCTATCCAATACGGAGTATCTATCTATGTATTCGGACATAGGCAGACATATACGGCATACGGACTAAAAAGTATTCCCCCTAATCTGCTTCACCCCCTTCAGCCGAATATTCTTCCACATCGTAATCCCCAAAACTGCAATGGGCAAACACAGACACCCCGGCAATCAGCATTCGCCGTTACGCCACCCCATACGCATGCATCGTCGTCTCTCGCTCCGCCGTCCCCATTGGATACTGCAGCACCGTCGCCATGGACCCCATACAGCTCAATAGCCTTCCCCTTCTTGTCCGCAGGGAGATACTTCTCCAGGTACTCGGGCACCGTGTTCGACCAGATCGCTCCCGAGATGGCGGTTCCCACGCTGCCCCCGATCTTGGACGACAGGCCCACCAGCACAAAGGCGACTGCTATCGTCTCGTGGCTGCCCGCTGCCATCGCCGCCATTTCGTGGCAGATGACCAGCGTGTCCCCGCCAAAGGCTTTGAAGATTTCGCACATCACCACGTATCCAATTGGGCTGTGTGGATAGTGGAAGTGGATCATCAGTCCCGAGCCTAGCAGGATTAATGGCATGCCTGGCATCGCGGTCCACTTGAGTCGTCCGACTTTTGCGGATGAGTCTGCGATCAGGTTTCTGTTAGTTGCTTGTTTTTCTGGATTCGGTGTGCGGAGTTTATTCCGGAGTATTCAATGCATATACGTACGGTCCGAGTGGAACGGACCAGAAGCAAGACTCGATGCTGGATATGTTGGTGATATATCCTGCATCTTGCATACTGACTCCGAATACCACCTGTAGATACGAGGAGAAATACAAATCCCACGAGCTGCAAGGTTAGACTGACTGTATGAGTGGAAGACAGAAAAAACCTAAGGTACTAAAAACCGACAAAAAGCGTACAGGCGACAATACATTGTCGTTTTGACTACTGGCCAGTGTCAAAGGCAGAAGAACCAAAACGAAGCCGGCAGTGATCAAGATCATCCCGATGGCTGTAGAGTCAGCGCTAGTCCCTCACAGCCGGCAGTTCACGTACTGTCAAGTTCAATAAAGTAATGCTTGATCGACTGGACCAGGTCCGGCGACTGTTTCTCTTCTGTACAAGACCCTCCTTGCAGGCTTTCTGTTGAATCACCCAGAATAGAATCAAGATCGGGGCCGCCACAACCGGCGTGACAATGGTAAAAGTTCCAAATCTCCACCACAAATTCCCGGCTCGGTAGAGTTTTTGGGCTGCAGCTCGTCCGGCAAAGGTCGTGGCGATATAAGGGGTGCCCGCAATGTCATATACAAACGCTCGATTCACCAGGTCTGTTGTATCGGATAAGAAGACGTGAAGGACGTAATCCATCCATTATATCCCACCCAATATATGACCTGGATTGCAGGCACGGTTAACGGACATATACATATACATATATATATATATATCACATATATAAAAGACCTACCTTTGCTGCAGCATAAGTCTCGACGTTTCTACAGGCCGACTAGCCAAGAGTGCACAGTAATTTCATAATCAAAAAGCCCTCCGGACGACCCCAGACATCTATCAGTTTAGCAATTGGCAGTTTGACGACACTTTCAATCACACTTGTCAAGACTCTGGTAGTGGAAATCAAGGAATGATTGTCAAAAGCCGAGTATACGTATGGCGAGAGCGTGCCGGTAGTCTCCTGCTTGAAAGAATTGACAAAGAAGATCAAAAAACGCCCTAAACAGTTAGATTCAACTCATTTCTGTCCCAGTTGGATTCATCCATACAGCGCATATCCTGTATACAGCATCCGGGTTGACCACACCGTGGCCAACGCTTCAATCTCTGCCACATCACCAGAGGTATGTTTCGTCCCGGTGTTAGGCTCATTTCCGGTATCGAGGTGCCCATAATCAGAGCCTCGCCCTGGGCTGCGTTGAATCCCTTGCCCAGCATGCTCTCGCCGGAACTTCTACCGCTGAGAAGAGGAGCGCGAGAATCCGAATCGTGATCCATCCTGCCGACTGGTGAAAAGAAAACACTTATTATATGAAAATCATGTCAGGCTGTGTCTTGGTATTGGGGTCCAGGGTCACCAATGATCCTGCTGCAAACAACCAACAAATCAGCCTGTGCGTGGATAACAGTTTCCGAGCCTGGAACATTTCCCTACCGCTTCCCTACTTAGTCGAATCCTTCGAGCATGGCAGTCTGGCCTATGAGGGCGATGTCTGCATGACGGAGAGTGGGAGGAGGGGTGCGTCATTACTGCTTGTAGAAGAAAAAACCGCCTCTCGCTTATCAGATTATCAGATAAGATCGGGGCCGGCATTGTTGCCCGATTAGTCGATTGGTTTCCAACACTGTCAGGGTCCAGCGATCTATTACTCGATGGATAGTACATTGCCACTTTGGCTTCAGGGATCGGCAGTCTGCTAGCCATGCTTGCTTTTGCCAGCCTCGCCGGACTCGCTGTTCCGGACTCGGATGTCGGTTGACTTGTGATCCCTTTGACCCCACGGCGGAGATTCTATCGATCGCTGTCGGTTTGTTTTAGCCTATACTACAGGGGTAGATGGTTTATTATTGCTTATTGCAGGGTATTTGAATAGTGTCCTCTTAAGCTTCACATATCATAGACTTGGCCTTGTTATCCGACAAATCTCGTCCAACACTACTAAAGGCAAACTTTAATATCTCCATCATGCTGGATGCTTGTGACAGCCATCAACGTTACGCAGTCTGATTTGACCAGGGTTGGGGGATCTCAGGCTGGATAAGTTGCGGGTTCGTTGTTCTACGAAATCGATATCAAGGCAAATGAAATTGTCTACCGATGGAGTGCTCTCGGGCATGTGGATGCCATTCCCCTAGCAGACTCGTTATTAGAGCTGGATGAATGGGACCAAAACCAAACATAGCCATGGGGATATTTTCATATCAACTCTGTCGATCCTCTCGATGATGGCGGATACCTGGTTTCGTCACGGTTCTACTGCTCTGTCCTTCGGCTGAATAAAGATGGAAGCGTTGAGTAGACGCTGCAGGGACGACACGGCGGAGACTTTGAGATTGAAGATTTCAACTTCTGCTACCAACACGACGCACGATTCAGATCGTACACTCCAAGCGGGATGGTGATCAGCCTGTATGACAATTCCAATTCCATCATCGAGAAACACAACAGTCCATCAAAAGGTATTTACCTCGACGTGGGCCTGCAGTCTAAGGTCACTTTATCTCGCCAGTTGTCCGACCCCAGCGATGAAATATACAGCATTTCCCATGGAAACAACCAGCTCTTACCAGATCAACATGTTATCCTCGACCACGGCTCAAACCCAAGATAACCGAGTACGACGCCGATGGATCGAGGGTGATGACGGTGCAGTTTGGACGGGATAATCAAGTGAGCACCTACCGTGGATATCGAATGCCATGGATGGGCAGGCCCAAGACGAAACCAGCGGTGTTTTCGTGCAATAGAATGAATTCCACAATAGTTTATATGAGCTGGAATGGAGCACCTGAGCATCAACAGTGGCGGGTATACAGTGGTGATGGATACCTGCAACTGTCTGCTGAAGTCGAGAAGAGTGGATTTGAGACTGTTGCTGTGATTCATCCAGCAAAGCAGGTCCAGGTAGAGGCGAGAGGAGAGAATGCTAATCAACTGTCGTTGAAGGTGCCTGTAAAGGCTTCATGTTGATTAATATAACACTATTGACTAGAATATATAGACTGATAGAATAGATCAGGGCTTCACCCAAATAGCAGCATACCAATCCTTTTTACCCACATTATACCCACTCAGCGTCTTCAACACATATCCCTCCGCCCGATATTTATCAAACTCAGCCTGGAACGAAGGCGAATCCATCCCATGCCTAGCCACCCAAGGCCCTGACGCCGATTTATCCCAGATGGCAGCATAAAACACCTCTCCATCCACTTCGTATCCATCCACATCCACCAGCCGATAACCCTCATTGACATATTTATCAAACCGATCCTGATACTCGGTCGACGTCAAATTCCCAGCAGCAACCCACTTGGCGCCATCGTTCTTCTTCTCCCAGACAGCTGCATACCGCGCTTCCTTTCCAACCTCATACCCACTCACATGGGTAAGCGTGTATCCCTGCTCCAGATACGTGTCGAAATACTTCTGCATCCAACCCGTCGACATCCCATGTCGAGATACCCAGGCAGCACTGCTATTCGACGTCTTGTCCCAAATAGCAGCATAGTAGTCTTTTCCGTTCACCGTGTACCCATTCACCTGCGACACACGGTATCCCTGGTCAAGATATTCTTCAAACTTGGCGTGATATGCGTCTGAGGTGAGGCCGGAGTGAGAGCGCCAGGCGGGACTGCAGGGGTTCTTCTCGAAGATGACGGCGTAGTTTGGCTCGTTGTTGCGCTCGTAGCCGCTGATGGAGTTGACACGGTAGCCTTGCGAGACCATTGAGTCGAATTTAGTCTGGTATTCGTTGGGGTTGAGGCGGTAGTACGCGTGCCATTCGTTTGCGCGAGCGCAGATGGCGGAGGTGAGGGCAAAGGCCCAGAGGAAGGCTTTCATTTTGAGGAGATGAAGTTATGATGATGAGGATGGAGATGAGATGAGAATTTTGAATATGGTTCTATTCATCTTATATAGTCCTGATGCCCAGACAATAAGATTGCCTCTCGTATAGACCATATTTATATCGACGCCATCGTAAAAGCGGACCCTCGTATACGCAGATTGGCACCAAATCGAGTAAACCAAGACCCAGAAATAACCATAACCTTCATCTAATTGATCCTAAATAAACTATAAATCATCAAGAGTCCATCTCCAATCTCGTAAATTGCATCATTGGGCTCTTCCACACCGGATTCTCCCATCCGAATCCCACACTTTTTTTGTCCATTTACTCTCACTCTCGTATTCATTCTTCGAACCAGATACCCTAAGACTATCCCACAGGAGTTTTCCACAAACGCCAAGTTATTCATTTCCCAATATTCGGACCGTATCCCGATGCGTCTGGAGAGGATACCTCGCCTGAGGAACAGAGAGTATAGTAGTGTGTCTGTTTGAATGCGTAGTGAATGACATGTTGATCGGTTTTTGTTGATGGAATATTGGTATTCATAATTCATGACTCATTATTGCAGTATTGCAGTATTTACTTATTCCTCATATACCCCATCTTCATATACCTCCTCATCAAAAGCCGTCGCCTCTTGATACTGCTGATACTCAGCAATTAAATCATTCATGTTTGACTCGGCTTCTGTAAACTCCATCTCATCCATTCCCTCGGCTGTATACCAATGCAGGAATGCCTTTCGTCGATACATGGCTGCGAATTGATCACTGATTCGCTTGAATACTTCCTGAATCGCAGTCGAGTTTCCTACAATCGTTGACGATAGCTTGAGTCCTCGGGGTGGGACAGAGCAGACGGCCGTTTGGACGTTGTTCGGGATCCATTCCACGAATGATGCAGAGTGGCGGTCTTGGATTTTGCGCATTTGTTCTTCGATTTCGCTGATTGATGCTTTGCCTCGACTGGGACGGTTAGAATATTTGTGTAGCCAGACAGAGATGGACTTACAAGATGGTGGAGCACGTTAGAAAACGACCACTTCGGGGATCAGCTGCTGTCATCATGTTGTTTGGGCTGTAGAGCTGTTGCGTAAGCTCGCGGACATTGATCGCACGGAACGATCTGGAATCACGGCTGGTCAAAGGCGCAAAGCCGACCATGAAGAAATGCAGACGAGGAAACGGAATCATATTTACGGCCAGTTTGCGCAGATCCGAGTTGAGCTGGCCTGGGAATCGAAAGCAGGTGGTGATGCCCGACATGACCGTCGACACAAGATGGTTCAAATCGCCATAGGATGGGGCTGGAATCTTGAGTGTGTTCATGCAAATGCTGGATAGAGCGTCATTGTCAATGCAGAACGTCTCGTCGCTATTCTCCACCATCTGGTGAACAGACAAGGTCGCATTATACGGCTCAACAACCGTATCCGAGACCTTTGGCGATGGAAAAACGGAAAATGTCGCCATCATCCGGTCTGGGAATTCCTCTCGGATCTTTGCTGTCAACAGCGTGCCCATCCCCGATCCGGTCCCTCCACCGAGAGAATGCGTGATTTGAAAGCCCTGCAGACAGTCGCAGAACTCGGCCTCACGACGAACAACGTCAACAACCTCTTCTACTAATTCAGCACCTTCCGTGTAATGGCCTTTGGCCCAGTTGTTGCTTGCACCGGCTTGTCCAAAGATGAAGTTATCGGGGCGGAATAGACGGCCCATTGGGCCTGACTGGACGGCATCCATCGTGCCTGGTTCCAGGTCGACCAGGACAGCCCGGGGGACGTATGTATTAGTGCTTCCCTAGAGATTGATGTAAGAATGAATCGAATTATATGCGGTTACTAACCTCGTTAAAGTAGACATTCAGCCGCTCGAGTTGTTGATCCGATGCTTCAGTCGCCCTGGAAGAGTTGGTCAACGAGTTCATCCGTAATGGACATGACTTACACGCCATCATTGTCGATGCCATGTTCGCCTATAATTGTCTGCCTGTGTATTGTCAATAAATTCTCATCTTAACACATATATGCGGACGTACCAGAAAGCAGACCCGATTTGGTTGCCCTAGAGAATGAGCATTTATCGCTACATCGATGCAGACTACTTACACACTGGCCGGTTTGTATATGGACCTGATATAATCAGCTTGAATCACATTCAAAGAGCAAGGGCATATACAATCTCACGCATCTTGAAGATATTGAATCTGATAATAATGACTGTCGAACAAAACTACAGAACTTAAGGCGGGGTGAGTGGGGTTGAGGCCTAAGTGAAGTGAACAAGTCATACAAGATAAGCAAATGATATCAGGCAACATCTGGTCGCGCGTAAAAAGCTAATGCAATGTTAGGCATTCTGGGTATTGGGTAGACAAGTCTATTCATTATGTATTACTTATGAAGCCCAACATTTAGATGTCTTGATTACTTCTGTTACAGGGGCAGAGTAGAATACATGCGTGGCATTAGAGCAGTGGCAATAGTGCCATGTAAGCGATGCTTATTGCCAGCACACCAAGACTTCATTTCCTGTTCCTGTCATCGCATTCTAGACCGCCAGTGTCCCATGGATCTCGATGTTCAACAGGAGTGTAGATGAGGATCGACATCGCAGTCTACAATTGTGTACTTTTTAGTGTGGAATGCTGCTCTAAAACTGAGACATTCATCGCTTCTGATGCTTTTGGCCCCGCCATTTTTGGTCTTCCAAATCCATTAAAAATGCATTCAAAGTTTGATCCATTGTGATGTCACGTGAGGCTGGAATTCACCACAACAGTATTTCTAATTTCTAATGGATAGAATGATACTAATATTGGTACTAATATTAATACTAATATTGATATTTCATACTCATACTCATACATACCTACCTAACTGTTCATTGTCACTGATAATTGAGTTCTGTGTCATAACTGTCGCGTCGCGTCGGTCCATCGCGTCCTCCGTCAAGCCTCACTCTCCAGCCTCCAACCCCTTCGGACAATCTTGACACTTACAAGAATTCACTATACCATGTGAACGAAGCTTAATCCTCTATTAAAAATAAATCTCACTCATGGGAAAGAAAAGAAAGAGGCCCGGCAAAAATGACGGCGCAGCAGAGAATTCCTCGCAACCATACCCCAGTCCTGCTTCAGGCTGTGTTAGAACCCGCCCCAATAACCCCTCAGCTCACGAGAGGATAGCCCAGCATTCTCATCCTGTCATCTCACTATACTACAGACAAGTCGTGACATTGAGGCAGTATCTCCTGCAGCAGTTGCCCACATCGTCCAAGTCCCGTCGTCGACGCATCCAGTCGTTGGGGGTGGCTCGCGATCAGGGCCATCACACTACACCCAAGGCAAACGGGCAAGACACTCGGTTTGGAGGTCAGATTGAGGATATCGCCAGGCTTCTGGATACTACCCTGGTGGGGGTCTTGAAAGAGACTTCCCCAACAACCAGCCAGGAACGACATCGAGATTACGTTTCCTTCTCTCAGTCGCGGTCACAGTCTCAGTTCACTAGTACAGATACTGGGCCGGCTTGTCCACAGTCAGAGGTAAGATTGAGCATGTCAATACTCTATTCTTCACTGCAATCAATTGGTCGAGCCTTGTCGTTGCATCCCTCCTGTCGCGAGTAGACATGTAGACTTATATCAATTGCCTCATAACACAAATGTAAGAAACTGACCGTCTGCAGATTGTGGACTTTGTCATCTCAGCCTTGTTCAACCGTACTGGCTTCTCGTATCAAAAACCTCAACACATCTTAACTCATGGCTTCCAACGAGCAGCTCCTCGTAAATATGACCGTGGTGCTTTGGCAAGTGGCATTCCTGGGATAGTGGTTCAGTACCCAAATGGTAACTACCGGGCACTGAGGCAGGCGCCTTGGACGGATGTTCTCGGCCTCTTGGGAAGCAATGGCGAGGAGATTATGCTGAGACTTTTGTTCGACTGTGGGATCTTCTCTGGTATAGACCATCAGAGGGGCATGTTCTATCAAATTAGCGGTGGGTCTGCTTGGGACTATACGGAATGAATGATATCTCTAATCGTGTTTCTAGGGCCTCCTCTTTCAAATCTTGAGCCATTAGAAAAAGCAGATCCGCTGAACCCAACCTCTAAACCAGCCGTTTCCATTACCACGACTGACCGAGAAATACAGACGGAAAGGAAAAAGGATGAAAACGGGCCTAAGACGGTTGTCCATAAGCCTAACAGCATTTCGTTCTTCCGTCGACGCATGCTCTATGCTCGTCCGAGTCTCAATTCAAGAGGAGAGGTGCAATTTGGATTAAAACATATGCGTATGTACTGGCTCCAGGACATTATTCGTTGCAAGCTAAAAGCCTAAAGACGTACTCAATCGTTTTTCATCCTCTGACTCGCTGTCGCAGACTGTGCATGTGATGAAGTACATTTTCCCCAGACAGTTTGGGTTGCATAACGTGTTTACCTCGGTCACGGATAGTCGTGAAACTGTCCTGCCATTCAAGGATTACACCTTTCGCGAAGAGGAGATTTTTCGAGCGGAGGCGTTGAAGCGACATCGACGACAAAAACCGTCTGTCACGCCCGCCGATGAAGAGGATCAACGAGCAGAACCAATCAAAATACCCAAGAGACTACGGGGAGAAGCTGTAAATCTGGTCCAGAAGCTGCAGAGCCGGAATAAGGGCTTTTCATATGTGGAATTACTGAAATACTACTGTCCATCCGAGGTACGTCCACAAACTCTACCTTGATTTCTGATAAGGAAACAATGTTAATGTCTGAAACAGTCCAGTGGACCTTGGAAGTTCGGTTCAATGCAGTCTCAGCCTGACTCGAAGGCTCCGAGCAGTGATCCAAAATCTTCTGTATCTGAACAATTGGTGACACAAGCACGAATTAGCCACCACTCTTCCCCTGGCGGTGCATTAATGGGGTTCCAGTCAAACCAGCCCATTCCATCTTCCCTCAACGGCGAGTCCGGAGGCAATCCAACTGTTCCTGCCCCCAAGATCAGCTTGACAGAATATGCAACACCACCTTCATCTGTATCAGCTTTCTGTCGAGCAGTCCTACGAAAGCTCATCCCTCCGCATTTCTATGGAACCGGCCAACATGGAAAACTAAATGAAAAGATTATCCATAAACATGTCGACCAATTCATACGCATGCGCCGATTTGAAACTTTGAGTCTACATCAAGTTTGTAAAGGACTAAAGGTTTGTTGAACCACGCCTTACCTGCTGTTTAAAGTCAATCTAATTGGCTTCCATCTCTAGATTACTTCTATTCCATGGATTGCGCCACCTGGGATCCAAGACCACGAGAGAAAGCTCTCTTTATCTGATTTACAAAAACGGACGGAGCTAATACACGAGTTCATCTACTACATTTTCGACTCTATCCTAATTCCCCTTATCTGGACAAATTTTTATGTCACCGAATCTCAAACCCATCGAAATCGTCTCTTCTACTTTCGACATGATGTCTGGCGTCGACTGATCGAGCGGCCACTGGCTGAACTTAAATCGTCCATGTTTGAGGAAATGAAGCCCGACAAGGCAATGCGCGTGCTTGGTCGGAGATCTTTAGGGTACAGCGCCTTGCGACTTCTTCCTAAAGCTACAGGCATCCGGCCTATTCTCAATCTCCGAAAACGAACCTTGGTGAAGGGGAGCTGGGGTGGAAAAAATGGCAGGTTTTTGGGTTCGAGTATCAATTCAACCATTACCCCTATTTTCAACATGTTGAACTACGAAAAGTCACGGAAACCTCATGTTCTAGGCTCAGCTCTACACCATGTTGGTGAAATCTATCCTCGATTGAAATGTTTCAAAGAGCGTCTGGAGCAACGACACACCGAAGGGCATGGCTCGTCACTACCTCCACTGTACTTTGTCAAGCTTGATATTCAGTCTTGTTTTGATACTATCCCGCAGCGAAAACTGGTCCGTCTCGTCGAGGAGCTGGTCTCAGAAGAGGCATATAACATTACGAAACATGTTGAAGTCAGACCACAGGGTGACTTAAGCAGCTTCGGGCCCGTCAAAGGAGCTAAACAAACCAAAGCTATGCGAAAATATGTTGGCAGAGCTGCACCTGGGATGAAGCCGCAGCATCTTCCCGAGGTCATCGCTAGCGGCGCAACCGGTCGAAGAAGAAACACCGTCTTTGTTGATACCATGGCACATAAAGAACACAACACGGAAGATTTGTTGGACCTGCTCGATGAGCATGTTCGGAACAACTTGGTCAAGATTGGAAAGAAATACTTCCGGCAACGCAGTGGCATCCCGCAAGGCTCGGTGATGTCTAGTCTTCTGTGCAACTTCTTTTATGCAGAACTAGAGCGGAAAGTTCTTGGATTCTTGCAGTCTGACGACGCGCTTCTTCTTCGTCTTGTTGACGACTTTCTGCTCATCACTTCCAATACAGACTTGGCTACGCAGTTCCTGCAGGTTATGATCAAGGGGCAGCCAGAGTATGGCGTCTCTGTGAACCCAACGAAGAGCCTGGTGAACTTTTCAGTTGCGATAGATGGGATCCATATTCCCCGACTGGTTGGAACTTCCCTCTTCCCTTACTGCGGAAACCTGATCGATACTTCTACGCTGGGACTCTTCAAGGATCAAGGACGGATACTTGAAGGAGGGGATTCAACGGCCGCCGCTCTCTCCAACGCACTAACAGTGGAGTTGACAAGGGCCCCCGGTCGTTCCTTGCATCGGAAACTGCTTGCTGCATTTAAGCTGCAGATGCATCCTATGTACCTCGACACCAAACACAATACATCTACGGGGGTGCTGTCGAATTTGTACGCGAACTTGGTCACGTCTGCCATGAAGATGTACCGGTACATGAAGTCACTACAGGGACGCGCACACCCAACACCGGATGTGGTGATTCGAATCATCCAGGACATTATTTCACTGGCGCAGCGGCTCACACACTCGAAACGGGGCGATGTGGCGACGGATTCAAACTCCGAAGTGGCCTGCTCTGTATCACAAATGCAGGTGCAATATCTGGCGGCTGCAGCGTTTCGGTTTGTGTTGAACCGCAAACAAACACGGTACGCAATAGTGCTGCGTTGGCTGGAGCAGCTGGGCAAAGCGGTACGACCGAAATCGGATAGAAAGGCGATACGAATGGCTCAGGTGGTTCGAAGTGGCAATGCGACCTTTGGAGGATGGAGGTTCTGATTATGCAGCACTGTAATAGAGACCAAAGATTGCCGTATGCGATGAAACTTTATAAACTCATATGATGGAGGGATGATCACTGTGGCTATTTATCCAAGTTGGCTGGTGACAGTAGTCAAGTCAAGTAAGGAGCCGAAAAGGGCAGTAATGAAGACATCCAGGATTTCCGTTTTCGACAACACCGACCGCCGACCGACGGATGATGGATGGCTGACAGCACGGAACAATGACAGGAGTATGAGCACCATGAAAAGAATTCAAACCTAGAGATTACTATAATCATGTGGCTAGAATGGGAGGGGGGGAAAAGTGACAGGACGTAAAGGGATAAATAATTGAATCAATAATCTCAAATCACCGATCTATCTATATCGTGGGCCACAAAATAGTCCCAGGGAACGACCGAACATACCATACCACGGAACCCTTGGAAGTGGAAGGAGGCGTGAGTGGCCCAGGGGAAAAGGGGGAGGCAAAAATGCAGCTTGCATCTGGGGTGTCAACAATGGATCTCAAGCAACCTGATGCATTTCATCGTCTCATCATGAATGCATCCTCGTCATTCTGTTGAATATTGCAGCGATCGAAACTGCCTGACATTCCCTGCTCCACCGTCTGTACTGTAGGTAATCTATTCTGTATCGCCGTACGCTTGCGGGTTCGTGATTGTATCGTCGCCCGTCCTAAGCTGGGAACGCAGCCAATGATCGCCGGCTGGATCCCTGCTAGTCTGTACTAAACCGTATATCTTACCGTCTGCAGCGGGCTGGATTGGCCAGACCGGGTCTAAATTACCAGGCCGTACGCACGGTGCCTGGATGCCTGAGGCCCCGGTTGCAGTGTTCATCGCTTGTCGTCTTTCTTTCTCTCATCCCCAACTTTCCCATCCCATCATCATCGTCTTAGTTCTTTGCCTTCCAACACTCTCTCTCTGTCGTTTCTTTTTCCTTTCTTTTTTTCTGCCTCTTTTTTTTTTTTTTCTCTTTTCTTTTCCTTCCACTCTTTTATTGCCTCTCGTTTCGTCTCTTACGGCCCCCGATGCTCGCCCTCCGTCACGACTGGTCCTAACTCCTGATCACCCTTTCCAATCCCCTCCTTCTCCCTCTCGCTGCTGCCCAGCCCTTTCAATAATAATTCCAATACCGATCTCGACGCTTGTGCTGGCTGGATCTACTCGAAGACTTCGGGTCTCCTGTTTATAATACCTCGACTTTCTGTTCCTTCGGGCTCCTCGTCGAAACTTCATTCGTTTGCTTATCTGTATTTCCTTTACCGGTTATCGCTCACGGTATCGATCGACTGCGGTAGTCCCTCGTGACAGGTGGAGGCTCAAGCTTTCAGTCCAAGAATCGATTGATCATATAATTCTCAGAGAACACACCATACATACGCACCCCCATTTCGATTTATCCATTACGTGAAATGACGACCACTCTTTGCACGACGCCCAACTCTCCGCCGGAGTTGTCCGGCTCCAAATCCTCCAAATCTTCCTCCTTCCATTCTTCCTCCCAACTCTCCGGCCCCGACGGCATCTTCACCGACATCTCCAACTTTGAAGACATTGGTCTCGAGGACGATGCCGACCTCTCCTATATGAATGGTGGTGCCGCCCAATACGGTCGAGCCGGTGGCATTGCACGGTCCTCCACGGCTAGATTACACGGGAAGAGCGCCGTGACCACCACCACCCGAGATCTCACATCCACCCCTAAACAAAGGGCGCCATTTCCGCCATTGCAAGGTCAGGTCAACGGGGCTCTGTCGTCCCAGCAGAATCTCAAAACCCCCAAGGTCAGACCAGGGAAAAAACGGCGGGATACAAATGCTACCCCCCAGTCGAGTCCGCTGCAGGTCGCTCAACCTCGCCGTTCGCGATCGACATCGCCGCTGCGTCCCTTGTCCGCCTCCCCGTCTACTCAGAGCTTGTCCCCATCGCCCGCTCGAACCCTCAACCGGAAACAGTCCTGGCAGCCAAACCGCAAATCTCTCAAGGATTTAGAGGAGGAATACCATGACTCGGATGAGGAGCTACCTGAGGATGCCAGCCTGTGGAACGTCCCGATCTCGCCCCGGCCGATGCAGGACCGCCCTATCTCGCGCGCTACCAGTCCAGATGGCCGAAGTCCCGGTCCTCGTCCACTGCCCTTGTCGCACACGGGTTCAGAAAACGGTGTCCCTTTGGCATCACCCAAGTCTCGCGGTCCGTCTCGGTCAAGACAATCGCTGCGGTCGAGTTCTGCAGGTCCTGAAAGGGGTCAGATCTCTCCCCGCAACCCACGGGTCTACTCCTATAATACGGCGATGTCTGATCTGTCGGAAGAGGCAAAGATTATTACCGAAGCGTTGGAACACCATGCGGATGAGAACGTTCGCAGAAAGGGCGAGAATTTGCAGAGCGGTCGGTCCTCTTTGAGCTCGAATGGAGACTCGAAGCGGGGATCAAAGGGCCCCATTGAGCTCCCCCCACTGCAAAAATCCAACATCATGATTGATCCGTTGCCCATCAGCAAAGAGAAAGAGAAGGTGTTGTCGAGAACACGGCCCAGCTGGCTTCCTCCGAAAGACCAGAAGGAAGAGAAGAAGCATTTGAAGGAGTATAAGAAAATGATGGCTCAGTCGCGTGAAGCTGGTTTGTTTTCCTCTCGGTATTTACTCGTGACACTTTTCCCGCTGACAGAATGTACAATAGACAAACGAAAAGCCGCTCAGGCCGCCTCTGCTCAATGTGAGAAGGATAACACCCGCGAAACGCTGCAAAATATCTGGGACGAATACGTGTACCCCAACTGGGATCGAGTTATCAGCGAGCCCCGCACACGAGAACTATGGTGGCGGGGTATTCCCCCTCGAAGCAGAGGAACAACATGGCAGCGTGCCATCGGCAATGAACTATCTCTGTCCGAAGAGACGTACAAGAAGGCACTGCAAAGGGCCAAGGATGTGCGCACAGCTGACGGAGATGCGGGTGAAAGCAACAAGAGAATGAGAGATTGGTTTGATGCTATCCAAGTCGATGCGTCGAAAGCATTCCCGGATTTGAATCTGTTCCAAGAAGGAGGTCCGTTGCGCGATACATTGATTGATGTGCTAGAAGCGTACTCTATGTATCGGAGTGATGTGGGATACATCTATGGTCTTCACGTAAGTTTTGAAGCCTTCGTGCTGCGATTCCCAAAGCTAATTATCTCTTAGACCATCGCTGCTCTCCTTGTCCTTCAATTCCCTTCACCTGCTTCTGCTTTCCTGGCCATGGCCAACGCGCTCAATCGCCCAATTGCTGTCGGCTTTCTCACCCTGGACCGAGGGGCCATCGGTCGCACCTATTCGCTTGCGTCTGCGACACTACGCTATAAGTTCCCCAGCCTCGCTACTCATCTATACGAGACTCTGCATCTTCCCGATGAAGACATTTGGGAGCCTATGTTCCGCTCCCTTCTCACAAACGGTCTGGACTTGGAGCGCATAAGCCGCGTCTGGGACTGCTGGGTGTTCGAGGGAGATCGGATCATGATTCGTGCTGCGGTCGCGATTCTGGGCTCCTTGCAGTCTCAACTTACAGGGTTTACCACGCCGGATGACCACAGTCGTATCACAGTCAAAAACATTCTCGGATGGGGTCCTCGCCATCTCGGAGCCAAGTCTAAGGACCGCCACAGTGCTCCTGCAGCTCCGGCAACTGGTTTTGGCGGTGGTCAATTCGCCAATGCCGTCGGTGACTACTGGGTTCTCACCTCTGCAGGTGACGAGGATGGTTTCATGAGCGAAGTCAGGGAAGCAGGCAAAGTGCGGTCCTAGCTTCCAAAATACGCTATATATTCGACTGTCTGTCAGTCTGTTGTCTTGATGACCCCCCTGTATCTTACTCTTTTGAGAGATCTCTTTCCTTACTCTTTTTCTTCTCTGGACATATTTACCAGACGGGTTTGAAGAATACCCGAACCTGGCTATAATGGCTTTTTTTTTTCGAGACCACCTTTGATTCACTCGTTGATTGACTACGTGTATTATTTTTATTTCATGTGCTTTTTTCTCTTCTGACAGTTCCACAAAACGGTTTCCTGTCACTGCAATCATTCGGTTTTGCGATCGACATCATGGTGTCTGGATGATGATTAGTTTGTTATTTTTTTTGTTTGCTTTTTTTTTTGGGATGGATGGGTCTGACTAGTACCTTACTATTATACTCTTACTTCTTCTAGTGACTGCCACTATTCAATAGTCACTAATCACTACTATATAAGTATTCCATACTCCATACCTCGCAACTATTACTCTATTATTCTGGTCCCACTTCAAGACCACCGTATGTAGCTGTTCTCCTTATCTTTGGCTTCTGATACCGATTATAAGTTCTGTCATTTAAGTATAGTGGAGTTTCCGGAAGATACGGCATGCCATGAACTATGGAGATTGTGGATCGTATGAGATTCAGATAGTGCAAACTGACTTTTTTTTAAGATCTTTATAAATTTCAGGAAGGAGTCAAAAATAGCCCTATCTCTTGTCATTTCTATACATCTATATAAGTATATACTTCATTATCTCGTCAGCATGTGAGAATACTATATGCTAATTATAGTCACAGTCACTTGGCCTGGGCCAGCTGGGACATAGACCCGTACTTAATGTCTGTCCATTCAGAAATTCAATAGTTCCCCATCTGCCATCCACCATCCAGAACACCTGCGTGCGGATCACCAAGAGATCTTTGCCACCAGGCCCCGAGGAAACGACCGTACAAGCAGTTTCCGGAACTCGTCCATGAACAAGATCCCCAGCGCCAAGCCTAGAGGAATAAACCAGAACTCGAGGGGCACTGGGGCCGTGTTGAATAGGGTGTGCAGACCGGGGACCTCGGTCACGAAGATGGCAATGGCAAGGGATATCACCATCGCCATGGGAAGCCAGGGGTTGCGTCTTTTTTGGCGGATGGGGTCGGCCTGTAGGATGGATAGGCGTTTGTTGCGGACAGATAGGATGTTCCCCCATTGGAGGATGACGAGGGTGACGAAGTAGACGCATTGTCCGACGTTGTTGAAGTGAGTTAGTTCGGCTTGGGAGTGGCCGTAAAATCCGTCTGAGTACTTGTCAAAGGCGAATGCGAGAGCGTGGAAGGGGATGCCGGCTGCCTTGTACATGTATAAGAAGAACATGCTGTGGGCACAAAATGCTTCCATGACACCGATGAAGAGGTAGGACTGGCCGTAAATTTTGAGATTTATCAGGTGGTCTTTCTTGTGCTTTCTTGGTGGCAGGCTCAGCAGGTCGAATTCTTCCTTCTCCATGATCAGGGAGAGGGAGAGGAATAGATCCGTAAAGACGCAAATGATGACCATGAGGAACGAGCTCAGAGGCAATGGGAATCCGAAAAAGACGTTCATTAGGACAGGCCAGATTTCTGACCAACTGCCGGCTGGTAGCAAGTAAGCAATGAGCTTTTGGAGATTCTGAAAGACCAGTCGACCCAGTCGAATGGCGTCCACAATCGAGTCGAACTTGTCAAGTAAAACCAAATCAGCTGCCTCGATAGCCACATCACTCCCCGAGACGACAGCAATTCCAATGTCAGCGGTTCTCAACGCAGGAGCATCGTTGACTCCGTCGCCTGTCACCGCAACGATGTTGTCTCGTGCCTTCAGTTCTTCAACGATGCGAAACTTTTGCTCCGGTGTCGTTCGAGCAAAAACAACCTCCTCGTAGTTGCAGATGGCATCCCACTGTTCTTGGTCAAGAGTTGAGATATTACTGCCCTCGATGAGGAGACTGCGTCTCGATCGTAATGGCTCCAAGTTTTTCTCGTCACTCGGGTAATGGACCAGGTCATTCACGGTGTCTGGCCCAGCGGTTCCGGTGAAAATTCCAATGTCTTGGGCGATTGCTGCTGCTGTCAAGCCAAAGTCACCAGTTACCATGAAAAATCTGACTCCTGCACGTCGACAAGCCGCCACTGTCTGAGATATCTCCGGACGGGGCGGATCGATGATGCCAAATATTCCCACGATGGTCAAATCCTGGACACACTCGGCCAGAACCTCATCATTGAAGTCATTAGACCCAAGGGCAGCACGAGGCATATAGTTCCGTTGGCATAGAACAATCACACGCTGTGCCTTCCTCGACAGATCCATCTGAAAATCCGTAAACAACTTCTTGGCCTGTTCATCTAGGGCTCTGACCTCGTTGTGAATGCCAGACAGGTATGATGAACATTTCGGGAGGAGAACATCAGGTGCACCTTTCACACATGCGAGATACCCATCGGCGTTCTTGGGGTCTTGGTGCATTGTAAGCATCCACTTGTTCTTTGAGTTAAATGGAATCTGGTGTACTCTCTCGTAGGGTAGAAGCTGGCTTCCAGCACCAAGTTTGACAGATTCCGCAAAACGCAAGACGGCGGCGTCAGTAGCATTGCCGTTAACCTCTCGCTCGTTGATCGGCAATGTCATCATCGTTGGATCAAAGAAAGCATCGTTGCATAAAACCGATGCGCGGAGTAGATCATCCAATGCTTCTGGTAGACTGGCAGGCTTTTCCTTGGCCATTAAAATATCATCCACGCTGTACTCCTTATCGACCAGGCCAAGGGACTTGACAGACATCTTGTTCTGAGTCAAGGTGCCTGTTTTGTCAGAACAGATGACGTTCACACAGCCTAGCGTTTCCACTGTCGCAAGGCCCTTGGGTAGAATGTTGGCCTGCTTCATGCGTTTTGCAATCATCATGAAGGTGAGTGCGACACCGACAGGCATTCCTTCCGGGATGAAGGCCACAACGCATCCCATCACATTGTTCAGCATGGAAACCACGTTCATGAAGTCGTAGTGATCCACACGAAGCCAGCCAACCCAGGTGAATAAAATGGCGCCGGCGAGGATAGCTGTCATGCAGATGATGATTTTGACAAAGCGAGTAATCTCTTTTTGAATCAATGTCGGCTTTTCCTTAACACTTGAAGTCATCTTAGCAATGCGTCCCATGACAGAACGGCTGCCGGTGAGTACGACGATTCCGACGGCATTGCCATTGGTGACACTAGTTCCCATGAGGGCGATGTTTCGCGTCTCCAGGAAATTCTCGTCTGTATAATCGGTTGCACCCTCAACTTCATCCGACTCACCGGTGAGGACAGCGCGATCAAAACGGACATCCCCTGAGCTGCGGAAGATGCGCATATCTGCTGGAACTTTGTTCCCGATGGATATATACACGATATCACCGGCAACAAGGTCTGTGGCCGAAATCTTGACTTGCTTGCCGTCTCGGAGAACTAATGCCTCCGACGGGAGTAAGTCCAAAATGGAGCTCATCACTTGCTTCGTGGACCAGTCTTGAAAGGCAGAGAATCCGGCTTGTAGAACAATCACGATTATAATAAGGATAGCCATAGCAAGATTCGGGACAGAGGGCGGATTGCTCAGAGGTTTCCAACAGATGAAAAAGACGATGACAGCAACCCACAGGACGGAACAGAAGCCACCAAAAACGTATCCCAGGATCTTCTTCAGATAGTTCTCCCGATGGTGGAAGATGACATTCTTGCCATCATGTGAAAGTCGAGAGGCAGCAGATGATGAACTGAGACCAGATTGACTGTCAACCCTGAACTGTTGAGATAGTTTGTCAAGGCTGAGGATATGAAAGTCCAGGTTCTCAAAGTAATCCTGGTTAGGTTGCTTTTCCTTCTTTTGGTTCTCCTTGAGATTATCCTGGGTAACATGCTGCGACTCAGTGATGTGGATTGAGAGGGTTCGGAATTCAATCGGGATCCCAGCTGGTGTTTGAGTAGTACTGGCAGTGCTTCTGACGGTGTCCCGGCTCATGGAACGGGGACGTCCCACCTGCTGGGACTGGTAGATAGACCGGCCACCATCAGGGGTGGCTGAGTTGTCGAATGTGATAGCACGAGAAGGACGTCCAGCTTGACTAGACTCGTCGTTCAAGTCGCTTGCTGATTCGACATCTCGTTCCAGAGGATCACGAAGAGGGGTTGGAGGTTGTGCCATGGAAACAAAGGTTGGGAGGAAGATTGGACAGGAAACAGTAAATCCTGGAGGACCTCAACACTGTCAAGAATAGAAGAGCAAGCAAGAGAAAGAGGTGGGAGAGAGGATAGGAAGAAGGGAGCAGAGACGAGGCAGATGTGACTAGGATAGACAGGTTTATATACGCACGTAGCTATACTGCGGCGGTCAATTAGACTAGGCTGAAAACAGAGCCATCCACGGGACTCAAAAAGAACGATCTAGTTGTCAGTGCGTGATTAAAACAGCAACTCTGGTAGCTGATAGATTAGAGAAACATGGTTGAATGGGTGGTGGCGGAGCAGAAGTAAGAAAGCGATTGTTATGACGGCCACTCCCGACAGAGTTAGAAGAGGCAAGAACCTGGATTGAAAGGGTAGGATAGGCGAAGAGAAATGGGTGATGGTGGGGTGGAAAGGGGAGATGCAAATGGGGTGGAGGCGATGCCTGGTGCATTTCCCGATTGGGGAAAGAGAGAGACGAGGAGGAAGAATCGAGCAAAACATATCGAGGACATTATATATTGAGTCATTCTGTCTGTTTTATTATTGCCTTTGTTTTATATTTTCCATTTCAAAATATTTCCCATTCAGCGCAAATTTCTGCATTCTTTTTATTGAAACAGACAGTGGGCGTGAGTATAGAAGCGCCAGACAGGCACAGGAGAACAACAGGCTGAGGGATTAATCCCACCCAACAACCAGACAGCTGC
Source organism: Aspergillus wentii DTO 134E9 (assembly GCF_001890725.1). Lineage (NCBI taxonomy): Eukaryota > Fungi > Ascomycota > Eurotiomycetes > Eurotiales > Aspergillaceae > Aspergillus > Aspergillus wentii. The sequence goes on along the minus strand of NW_024467834.1, from coordinate 1,619,087 downwards.
TATACAAACCTCCGTCCCGTGTCGATGGAGCTGCAGATAAAAAAAAAAAAAAAAAAAAAACAAAAAAACAAATCCCGCGAGATGATGGCGTCGGAGATTTCTTTTTTAGTGAGAAAAGACAAAAACAAAAGTCCTAGGGCTTCATCAGATCTCGCTGAACCGTGGATGTTTTTGCTGTTTTGTCTGGCTGTCGTAAATCCCTCAGCCACCAAGAATTTCCATCCTCATGATTTCTTTTTTTTTTTCCTCATTTTCTCTTACATCTTCGATTCAACTCATTTAATTCTGCGTCTTTTGTTCCCACGAATTGTCGAGTCTTCCAATACGTAAAAGATTCCTTAAAAAAATCTCTGTTGTGCCCCTATCCAGAGTCTGCATGCGTGTGTGACTTTTGGCTGCGTTGCTTGTCTGCTGTACCACTAAAATTCAACCACTTTGCACTGTTGATCTGCCCCTGGTTGTATCCAAGGATTGTCTGAAATGCTGTGCAACTGTGGCGAGGATAAATATCTTGCGTTCGTCGCTGCAGATTGACTTTTGTCGTGATGTTTTTCATGTATCTACCTGCTTTCTATGATATACGGAGTAACATCAGTTGTGTATAAGCTCAACATCTCACATTCAATGCCGTCAATCAATATATCCGTATCATACGCAGACCATCACAGAAATAAAAGAAAACGTGAGCATCTCGACATCTCCCACGACGGCACCCATCACCATCTCCTACCAACACACGAATCCAGTCACTTCCTCGACGGTCTCAAACTCCCCAACATCCTCGTTCGATGGATCCCCCTAAAACACTCTCCTCCCAGTGACCAAGAGCCCCTAATCCCATCATCACAACCTCAGTCTTCCTCCTTCGCGTCTAAATACGGCTCATGCACCGAAATCCTCCACTACGGCACCCACAGCTCCGTCCGCGTCTACACCAGAAAATCATCCAGAGACTCCAAAAGCCGACAACTCCACATCGTCAAAGTCTTCCGTCCTTCTTCCCAGCCCTCCATCACATCTCACTACCGTCTCGAACAACATCTCTCCTCCTCCCTGTCTCATCCCAACATCTGTCGCGCCACTGATGCCCTCCGCAATGATCGCGGTGAGCTCTGTCTAGTCATGGACTACTGCGCCGGTGGTGATCTCAACTCCTTCATCGCCACGTCTGGTAAGCTCGAGACCGTCGAAGCGGACTGTTTCTTCAAACAGATTATCCGTGCCGTGTCCTTCCTCCATGAAAATGGCATCGCGCACCGTGAACTCAAAACGGAGAATATCCTTCTCTCCGCCCATGGTGCGGTGAAGATAGCGGATTTCGGGAGTGCAGAGTGTCTCGTCCATAGCTCTGAACAATCAGCGATGACTACATATTGCCTCGCGCCGAGGAAGTTATTCGGGACGGTGTCTTATATTGCCCCTGAGGAGTTGCAGGGTGAAAAGGTTGAGGATCCGAGGGCCGGAGATGTTTGGACTGCGGCGTTGGTTTATATGGCTATGAGATGGGGTCGGTTGCTCTGGGGGATAGCCAGCGAGGAGGATACACAGTTTGGGGAGTATCTTTCTGGACGGCAGACTGAAGAGGGATATCCTCCGATTGAAGCTTTGGGGAGGGTAGGTCATTTTGGATCTTTCTTTGGCTATACTGACGGTGATAGACGTCTCGTCGCAATGTGGTTTATGCCATGCTGCACCCTGTGCCTCATCGCCGGATTACCGCTTCAAACGTCCTTCGATCAGAATGGGTTCATGGTGTCGTGGTATGCGATGCAGGGGAGCTTGGATTATAATCAAGGTACTCCCTCAAGCTGGTGGTACACCTTGTGCTCTAATCTATTGACGAAGAAATGACGACGATAAATAATGGTATAATATGAATATTAATTACAGAATAAAATTATCTCCAGTCCCTAGCGAACGCCAAACCAAAACACTATCTCAAATAGTCCCAGTCGATAAAACATAACCTCCATCGACCACAATCGTCTGTCCATTCAGGTACTGATTTGTAGCGGTAAACAGAAGCGCACTCGCCATTTCTTCGTCTTTTCCAGGCCGGCCAGCCGGCAGATTCTCGTATTTTCGCTTGGGGACGGTGGTCTTCTCAGAGCTATCTCTCGTCGTCATCTCACTCGGGAAAACACCGGGGGCAATGTTGTTCACCCGGATCTTTAGCTTGGATGAGGTGATCTCGTGCGCCAGCATCTTAGTCAGATGAATCGCAGCCGCCTTAGAAGCATTGTACGCAAAGTGAGCCTGCGAAGCCTTGACAATCCCCGAAATGGAGGAGATATTGATCACTGTGCTGGACCAGTTGTGTTCGTGCTCGGTTCCCTTCTCGAGGAGGGGCAGGAAGGCGGTTGTTGTGAAGAACAGGTGCGCGACATTGGTCCGGAAAACAGTCTCCCATTCCTCCATGCTGGCAGCGGGGTCTTCAAATAAACTCTTTCGCAAGTCTGTTGCATCCTCAAGGTCCACATTCTCCTTATGGCTGTTGATTCCGGCGTTGTTGATTAGAATCGATAGGTGTGGCTCGCGGGAGGCTATTTCTTTCGCCAGGCGGTCGATCGACTCCTTATTTGTGACATCTGCTGTGATGGGGATGATTTCTCCCGAAATACCCTCACTGAATTCATTGACAACTCGGTCTAGTTTCTCTTGCGAGCGGCCAGTTATGTAGACTTTGCTTCCGTTGACGGCTAGGGCCAAAGTGGACATCAGGCCAATGCCTGAACCACCGCCGGTAACAAGGGCCACTGTGCGATTTGGCATTAGTAAAGGAGGATATGTGGCATGTTTGATACACGACTATACCTTTTCCTTTGACATTGAAGATGTTCTCCAATTTGAAGTGCTGGTGAATGCTCTGTGTATCCATTTTAATCGTGTCTGAGATCAATTGTATCGTGTGGTAGAAAAGGCAGATATATGGTGAATCAATGATGAGTATGAGAATAGTAGAGGAAATAAATGGCTTTTCAATTGCAACAGGCTCTTAAGGACAATTGTCACTGTGGAACTACTTGGAAACCCCGCGCGATAAACCTGTTGCCACAGAGAAAGATTGTCAAAGAATCTTCGACCAATTCACTTATCACATGGAAGCACCACTTCTGAGCACTAGATTTCTAAATAAAATCGTCAGATTAAACGACATTAAAGCTCGCCTTGGTGTCTTGGATTGTCCAATGGCATATAACCATTGCGCGGACGAAGGGGATCCATTTTCGGGTCTGCCGTCTCAGGATGCAATGATAATTCAGAATAAATTGATCATCACCGCATACGGAGAAGGCTGTAGAATTGTAACGTCATTCGGTCTTGGTCTGACTCTTTGTGATGGTGGAAGTGGTGGAAGTGGTGGAAGTTGCAAAAGCAAGTTGGAGAAGTTCGTACTGTTTCATCAGTATGACGTCGATGGGAGTGGAGCACATTGTACATACCCACAGAAACACTCTCCACCCAGCCATGTTTTATTCATTCTTAATGACGAGATTACTCAAATATGAGACTTAGTATGCTTATGGAATATATCTATATAAAGGAATAATTGAGGAAGTCGACAGTTGTGGTGCCCATGGTGCAGTGTTTATAAATATGAGGACTTGTGTTTTGCCATACTAACGAACATTACATGAGAACAAGGGCAATATGGTACTATATTCCAAAAGATTCATTGATTTTTCAAAATACTCAACATTATACCCATTTAGATCCAAAACGCCTAGTATAAATGCAGAAGACAGACCAGCTGTCTACAACTTAGCCTTGGGAGAGCCCAAAGCCTCGCTGATTGGGGCGATCTCCACCATCATCTTGCCAGTGTTTGCACCCTGGTACAGGTTCACCAAGCCTTGCGGAGCAGCCTCAAGACCACCCTTGATGATATGTTCCTTACGCTTGAGCTTTCCCTGAGTCAACCAGGTCGCCAGGTCCTTCAATGCAGCTGGGTATTTCTTAGCAAAGTCGAAGACAATGAAGCCTTTCATCGTAACCCGTTGCGACTGTAAATGGTCCATTAGCTACTGTATTTTTCTTGTATGTGGTTCTGCTAGTACTCACAATGACAGTCATAAAGCTGGCAGGCCCTTGAGGCTTGGCCGAGTTATACTGGCTGATGGCACCGCAGATCGCGAAACGAGCATCCCGTGCAGCCCGGGACAAGCACGCATCGAGGATCTCACCACCGACATTGTCGAAGAACACGTCAATATATTCGGGGGTGGCATCCTTCAGCTGCTTCTTCCAGTCCTTGTCTTTGTAGTTGATAGCCGCATCAAAGCTCAACTCCTTGACCAAGAATTCACACTTATCAGCGCTGCCTGCCAGGCCAACCACTCTCTTGGCTCCTTGGATCTTCGCGATCTGTCCAGCCACCATGCCCGTTGCGCCCGCGGCTCCCGACACCACGACGGTATTACCAGGCTTTGGCTGGCCAACCTCCATCATGCCAAAGTACGCCGTCAACCCTGTCATGCCCAGCACCGACATGGCATCGGTCGGACTGCATCCAGCAGGAACGACCACTTTTTCGGCCTCCTTGGGGCTCAGCAGGGCATATTCCTGCCACCCAGAGTATGCGATGACCCAGTCACCAACCTGGTATTTGGATTTGATGTTGTTCCCAACGGCGATCACCTGTGCGATGCTCTGGCCTCGCATAACACTGCCTCGCTCGACAGGGGCGATATAGGATCGTTTGGCTGTAAGCCATTGGCGCATAGCCGGGTCGAGCGAAAGGTAGTGCACGCGAGCCAGGACCTTGTCATCGGGAATGTTGTCTGGGATGGTAACAGTGTTGATCTTGAAAGTGCCCGTGGACAAGGAGGGGTCAATGGCCGGGGAGGGCGTATTGGCGTAGATAGCCTGACGGTTGGAGATTGGCATTTTGTGGTTGCTCTGTAATGAAACCAAATTTTTTTTTTTTTTTATAAATGATGAAATGAGGAGAAAAAATAGATGGAGAGTGAAAAAAAGGATTACATTGGGATTATATGGCCGTGAACGACGGGGGTGAGGACGGAGGAAGAGTCTCTTTGGTATTTAGTCCGAGAGAGTAGCCAAAAGCCTCGGTATCTTTCTGGCTGCGACCAACCACTTTCTTTTGCTTGTCTCTTTACCTTGGTTAACCAGGAGTTCCATTCTTAGTGTTCACTAATCAGTAAGTGCTGTGTCCTCTGAATCTATACAGCACTTCGTCGTATAAGTTAATGATAACAGTGACTGTTCTGGAATCTTGCATTGTTCAGCGTCTGTCTCTCGAGCGCCTCGAATTCGACGATCGCCGGCGATCTGCATAAATCGATGGCTGCTTATTCAGATTAAAGCTGCATAACTGTTTTGTACATGCATAACTCGAGAATTATGCCGACAATGACGCACGGCTGGATTACTTTTCGCGATGAACCAAGTGGCACAAGCAGGTTCCACTGCATCGTCTTGATTGCCTACCAGTATATCCAAGTAACCCTGCCTAGTAGATCAAAAAATCCATCACCATGAATCGAGTGGTTCCGGTGCATCTCGAATCTTGCAAAGCCTGTGTTCAATCTGACGTCATCTACCAAGATGATGATGATGTCGAAGCTTTGATCCGAGCACCTTGAGATATAAAAGATCTGAAGAACATTTCCAGCAAAAGTTTAGGTGATCCACTTGTCTATACTACTTAACTACAACTTCCAAGCTGATACATATCATCATTTCTTTAGCCCTACACCACCGTCAACATGGCTAGCACCCAACCTCCATATTACTCCTCCACCTTTGGCAATCCAGAGCAGGATGCCAATTCATCCACTCCCACAGGCACAACCGTTGGAAGCTCCACTGTCTACTCCCCTGATGCAACAGGCGCAAAGGCAGCGCATGGCTCCTCGACAGGGGCCCCCGGAGCCCCGGGAGTTCGGGACACTCGGTCACACTACGACCCGAACAGGACCGAATACAACCCTGCGACCGGTTCGGGATATACCTCGAAAAACCATGATAAGCAAGATTCCCGTGCTGAATATGCCCCAAGTACTACAAACAAGGAGTACGGCGCTGAAGAGGTTCCGGCCGAGGCCAAATCGGCTCGGAAGGGGGATGAAATCGGCCGCGGAATCAAATCTACCGTGGCAGGGGTTCATGTATGTTCTTAGCTATCTCTATCTGCTCATCCCTGGCTATCGCGTGGGTTCACGATGCTTACTACTGGACAGGGTGCGGGGGAGTCTCTCCGCGGGGCATTGACATCTGCAGTCGACAAGGCCTTTGGATTTGACGAGAGCGCAGCTAAGAACCAAGGCATTGCACGACGAGGAGAAGAGGAGATCCGATCCGGCAATGTTTCACGTGGTTCTCATTAATTGACCATGTTCATTGACGACGGAAACGACGATTTATGATCTTATGAATGCACGATGGCCATTTGGGGGGTTTCGATGCTATTTCTGGGAGAATCGAGATACTATTGTAATAGATTCTGCTAGCACCGTTAGACTGTACGGACGACGGAGCCATTTTATCGCCGCAACGGCTTCCTTTAGTCCAGTGGATCTAGAGATATCAGATCACCAGTGAGGGGATAGAAATAGCAATTAGAAGATGCATTTGCTCCAAACAAACCCGATGGAGAAGTCGAGGCCTTTTTATCTGGTCGAAGAGGAATGCAGATACGAATACGACGAAGGGCCAATAATTGAAACATCGCGACCAAAAAAAGAAACAGTTTCTCTTAATATGGACACAAATAATAATAATCAAGCATCAGCAGCATCATCATTAGCTCAATACGAATGCTTATTCCCAATTTCCATCCGGAGCTCCCGGAGGCTGTGCAGCACCCAGTGGAACCGAAGCCCAAACTTTGCTTTTTTTTTTCTCTCCTCCACCGACAGAAAATAATAATAATCAACCTTCATTATTAACCCGTGCATCGGCCTAGGGAATAGGCATAAATAATATCAAATAATACAAGATCATGTACCATTAAATCACAGTCTATCAATGGCCAGTCCATTTGTCCTATCCCCGCCGTTGTCCTGTTGTTTTTTCGTCCAGAGATCATCGACATCATCGTCTTCCGCTTCAACATCACCATCTTCTCGTCTCTCCAAGCAAGATTTCCTCTGCATGTGATTACGCTTATCGAACGGTTATAATCTCCGTATTCTTATTCTTATTCTTATCTATTCCCTCGTCTTTATTTTCTCTTCTCTTCTTTTCTATTTTTTCCTTTTTCTTTCCTTTCTTTTTTTTCCCTTATTTTTATCTTACCTGCATGCTGTGACGCCATCTTTTATCTTGCATTGCGTCCAATCTCACCATGGCGGTTACAGCCATTCCACCAGTAAATCAAAATCGTCAGGGAAGCCTTTTGAGGGAAAACCATCCAGGGGCAATGAACTTGTCGCCCACTGTGACTTCGAGCTCCGACAGCGATGAACCTGCCACTCACCCCGTCAATGATGCTGACGAAGATGAGGCTGACCAAGTGGTCGGTGTCAGCATTAGTCGCACCCAAAGTCGCATGAAGGCCCGCAAGACACCTGCGGAGGAAAAGAACCGTGTCATGGAACACAATGGGGGTTATTTCGAGACCATTCCCGACGAGGTCGACTCGGACGGTCTGTATCTGTCTGAGATCACCGCCGAGCCCGAGTCTCTCCCGGAGCCCCCCAGAAAACAACCCGCTGTCGATCATACGCCCCAGGAACCCGGCAAGGATGCGGGGACAGAAGCTTCGGTCACGACAGATTCAGATAGCCAGCGATTGCCCAAGGATCAACGGTCCAGCTTCACCCGATCGATCTTGAAAAGCGGCCTGCCGCTGCGTTCGCGGGCCTGGTCGGGCGGCGACGCGTTCAAGAAGTTCCTTCCGGATCTGGGTTCCCTGGCGAAACGGCCATCCTTGTCGTTTGGCAAGTCGAATTCGAACCAGCAGCGTCCTCGCAGTCAGACCGTGAAGCCTTCGCCGTCCAGGTTGGCTTTGGAGCAAAAGGAGCAGTCTCCGGTCCGGCCGCAACGCCCGTCGACTTCCAGTGTAAATCAAATCGACAGCAATGGAGCTGAGGAGCCTATCTCAGAGCTCAAGCCTCTCAATGAATCAGCAGCTGCAAAGCATTCGTTTACCCGCAGACCCAGCTCGACCGTTGGAGGAGCACCGCCCGTGCTCAGGAGATCCTCTTCCGACCAGTCCTTGTACTTGAGAGCATCTTCGACTGCGTCTTCTCTCGATCAGCGACCCCAGTACGAACATATTCATTCCCAGGTCAATAGCCGATTCAAAGCCATCAAGGACAGTCTCCAGGATTCCAGCAGCCGTCTGCTGAGTATGCCCACTCTGCATCTCCAGGACATACGGAGTGATTGGGGCTACAAGCCGTTTATGAACGATGTCTCCCAACGCAAGGGTAACAATTATTCGGATGAGCCTCAGCCACCGCCTGAGATTCCTACTCCAGACCCTTCAGAGCCCCAGAATCGTATCCCACGGTCGAACTCCAACACCTTGCACCCCATTCTAACTGAAGCCATGTCCGAAATGACAGGTGACGTCGTTGTTATGGGAGGATACCGAGGATCTATCCTGCGCTCGGCCAAACCACCGCAGCGTCAGCTGTGGGTTCCGATGAAAGTTGGTTTGAATATCCGCAAGGTCGATCTCGAGGTGGGCTTGAACCCGGAAGACGAGGAGCGGATGGAGGAAAGCATCATCCCTTCTGGTGTGCTCTCGCATGTTGGTCCAGTGGATATCTGCCGCCGGTTGATTAAGCGACTGCAGAAATGCGACAATGCTGTCAACGGGGATCTTCGAGTGTGGGACTATGGATATGACTGGCGGTTGAGCCCGCATCTGCTGTCTAGGAAATTGATTAAGTTTCTCGAGGGTCTACCGTGCAACGCCCCTGATGTGCCCCGTGAGAAACGTGGAGCATATGTGATTGCTCACAGCTTGGGTGGTCTTATTACGCGACACGCTGTGAACCAACGACCTGAGCTGTTCGCTGGTGTCATCTATGCAGGCACGCCGCAGCATTGCGTCAACATTTTGGGACCGCTTCGAAATGGTGACGAGGTCCTGCTGAGCTCCCGAGTTCTCACGGCGCAAGTGAATTTCACTTTCCGGACCAGCTTTGCCCTTCTCCCCGAGGACGGTCACTGCTTCATCGACAAACGGACTAAAGAAGAGTATCGGGTGGACTTTTTCGACGCCAAAGCCTGGGATGAATGGCGTCTGTCGCCTTGTATCAACCTCGCTCTTCCACCCTTGACTGGCAAGAACTTCAAGGATAACTTACCTCTTCTCGGAAAGCGGTTGTCCACCGTTCTGAGTGGTTTGACAGATACAGATGAGACAAACGATTCATCCCACAAGGCAGAAGACCTTCCCCACCCTGATATCAACCATCATAATACCATGCCACAAGACAATCGAAACGCCCCTAAATCCACGAACCCATTCTCAGAAGTACACCACAAGGCTTCTGCGATGGCTCCATCGATCGACGGCCTCGTGGGACCAACCTCCAACCCGAAAGCCGCTCCCGCATTCAAAGCCTCAACTACCTCCACCATCCCCCGCCCAGCGGCAATCGCCTACCTCGAACGCACCCTCGCTGAAGTCTACCGCTTCAAACAAGAGCTCGCCTACAATCCTATCCACCAGTCTGAAAACCGCTACCCGCCCTGTGCCGTGCTGTATGGAAAGTCGGTGCCTACCGTCTATGGCGCCCGAGTCTGGTCGCGTGAGCAAATTAAGCACCAAGATGCTTATGATGACCTGGCATTTGCCGCTGGGGACGGAGTCTGCCTTGCTTCCGCTGCCATGTTGCCTTCTGGTTACCGGATTATCAAGGATGGGTTGGTGAAAAGTGACCGGGGTCATGTGGGGTTGTTGGGTGATCTCGAGGGTGTCGGGCAATGTCTTCGGGCTCTTGTCCGAGGCCGGCGAGAAGGGGTGGGAATGAGCACTCCTCTCGCATAGTTGCTACTTTTTTGGTTCCTTGCTCTTTTCTTCTTTGCTTTACCTGTTCAATTTTCGATACCCTACTCTTCTCCCCTTGTTCTCAATTATGATATGATGTGATGGCTATGCGGAATGATGGCATATACTATATACTTTTGTTGGAGATTTGCTTGTGCATAAACATCCATGTACACTATTGATGATTTGTAAGCCTGATAGAAGCATGCATGTATAGAGAAATCTAGTATCATATATAAGCCTTTTCTTTTTTTCTGTTTATAGGTCTCATCTCATACACCGTAATCTATTTTGAAAGTAGGAAATGTTTTTGTTTTGCACTCCACAAGTTCCAACATCAAGAAGAAAAGAAATATAAAATAAGATAACACCGAAGACGAAGATATTGAGCCAAAAATTCTAGAAACAAAAAGATATAAGGAAACGACGCCAAACTAAGCTAAGAAAACAACTAAGAACACAACAGTCCAGTCCGGTCTATTCTTAATCCGTTCTTGAGTTGGCAATGTTCATGACCAGAATATCGGTTGCGCCGGCCTTGGACAGGTCGTCCATGACAGTGGCGATCTTCTTCTTCTCGACCATCGAGCTGACGGCAACCCAGCCATCCTCCTCGAGGGCAGTGATGGTGGGAGCACGCTTGCCGGGAGTGATTTTCGAGGCGGTAGCCAACTCCACGCGGGGGATGTTGTACTGGCAGAGGACAAACTTCTGAGCGGCTGTAAAGAGAAAAAAATGGGTCAGACGCTTATTAGGCAGAAAGTAGAATAACAGATGAACATACTGATAACACCGCGGATACGGGGGAGAATGAGGTCCACGATGGGGTTCTTGGTGTTTCTGGACTTGACCAGAATGGCAGTGCTCTCGACAACGGTGTCAATGGCCTTGAGACCAGCAGCCTTCATGGTCTCACCGGACTCTGTATAGATGCAATTAGCCATCTGGTAAATTACATGGTAATTGTGATGATCGCGCGCAACTTACCAACCAAGTCAACAATGCCGTCAGCGACACCCAGGGCACAGGCGGCCTCGACACTGCCGCCAACGTACTTGATGTTGGTGCGCGAGCACTTGGGCTCTCCGGCACCCTCAAGCCCGGCGAAAAATGCCTCAGAAAGAGCAGTGAAGCTAGTCACGACATTGCGGCCGACCAACTGCTTCGATTCCGTAATGTCACCCTTCTCCGGGACCTGCACCTGCAGCTTGCAGCCACCGAACCCGAGGTCGAGGATCTCCTCCACTCCGGAAACTTCGCCCTGGGGAAGGTTTGCGTCGTGCTCGGCAACCTGGTCGCGACCAGTGATACCAAGGTCAACTCGTCCCTCACCAATGAAGGTTGGGATATCTGCGGCGGGGAGGAAGATAAGGGCGATCGGGAGGTTCTTGACCAGGGCGATGTCAAGACGGGTTTCGCGGCGGAATTGGACGTCACATCCTGCCAGGAGGTCCAAGGTGGCTTGTTGAAGACGACCCTCTTTAAACAGACAAAGAATCGCAGGTCAGCTTGATGTCATAAGTCTCTTTTGGTTTGTATAACAAGTGTTTTCAATGCTTTGCGGAGATGAGTCACAGCGGGCACTTGCTCTTTGGGACGGCGAAGAGGAGTCTTCCTTCGAGGCTGGGGAAGTATTAGTATCAAAATGAATACGGAATAATATTAATTGAGCAAGGAGATCTATTCAACAAAGCAATTGACTCACTGGTTGACGAGATCCATTGCGATTGACGATCAAGCGCGGGGTAGATATCGGAGGGAGTAATTGGAGGGGGTTTAGAAGAGAAAAAGAGATTGGCAAGAAATCGGAGTAGGGAAATATGGAGATAGACTAGAATTCAGATGACTCTTATAATCTGTCTCTATCCAAGAAGTAAGAGGGGTTGGGATGAAGGGGAGATCGATGACAATGATGGAGTTTGGAACGAAACCGGAGCTTTCGCAGAGTCTGACTTTGGGGAGGGGCAGCAAGAGGGAGCAACAGAACGGCGCAACAACGACACGTGGGAGGCTACTTTACATTAGATTGGGATGATAGCAAACTACTCGAAATATTATCTATGACTACTAATTATTTGCTCATCCGATGTGAGTCTTGAATCATTTGGCGCCGTATCGAAAGATCCGGCGGCGGATGCCTGAGTCACCATGTATGCCTGACGATTCAGGTGTCAATTAGCCCTGAACCCTCGCCTAAAGTTGCCCGCCTTTTTCCTAAAACAGAAGCCCACACAACCGCAAAATAATCGCACCGCCAAACCGCCAAACCGCCTTGCTGCCAACACCACCGACCCCGAACGAAACGGCCTCCTCTTCCGCCATCTTCCTCCATCCAGTCAATCCTCGCTGTCGTCGAGCCCTACCTCCAAGATGGATTCCAGCAAGCAGCCCGTTAAGCTCGTCAAGGTGACCCGTGTCCTCGGCCGTACCGGTATGGAATTCTTTTCACGTCTATGTTGATGGCCATGTCGCTAACATGTCCTGCTTTCGACAGGCTCCCGTGGTGGTGTCACCCAGGTCCGTGTCGAATTCATGGACGACACCTCCCGCAGCATCATCCGTAACGTCAAGGGCCCAGGTATGCGACTTTTGTGCTGCGATTGAAGTTTCCCTTTTTTTTTACCCATTCCCGACAACTCCCGTGAATTGGTCCAAGAAAAAAGCCAGATGGAAAGAAAAACAAGAGATGGAATCAAAAAGAGAAAAGGAAACAACAAAGAAAGCCAGAAGGCACAAGAAGGATCAAATATACGGAGTTGATTGAGGGGACCAGCCAAATCGAAGAAAGGTACAAAGGCTAACTGGACTTTTTTTGTCGCACTACAGTCAAGGTCGATGACATCCTCTGCCTGCTCGAATCCGAAAGAGAGGCCCGCCGTCTCAGATAATTTCTCCGTTTCCTCCGAGTTTTCTTTTTACCTCTCGAGGCTATGTACGTTTTGCTTGCGATGGAGATGATTCTGGGAGGTTGGGAAGGCAAAAAAGCGTGGTTGGTTCACTGCATGGGCTGGTGCGACAACATACGGTTGTGAATTCTTTTTTCTCTCTTTTTACTATTCTGTCTGTTACGAACTACCAGGGAATAAAGAAGAAAAGAAAAAGATCGACCTGAAATGAAAAAAAGGAAAAAAATTTGAAATCAACGGATTCGATTGGATGATGTTTTCCGGGCTGTTTATCTACGTCGCAACTTCAACTTTCCTCTCATCGGAGAGGATACTGAAACGTCTTTATATCGATGATGCGGTCCGTTGTTTTTCTCATTCCCTGTTTCTTTTTCACAGTCGCATAAGGCGCACAGGGTTATAGAGGGTCCAAAAAAGTGGAATCGGGATGGAGAAAAAAAAAAAAGAGATAATGATTGAAATGGAACCTTTCTTCTCCGGCATATCGCTTCGATTACGGAGTCTGGTCCGGATTCTTCTAATTATGTGATATCCTCCGCCTGTATCTCCTGGTTCCAACTTTTGCCCCATTGGACTCATTTTCATGCTAGCTATCAGATGCCCCTTCGATAGCTTTCGTCATGACTGAGCGTAGTAGATCCGAGAAAGTATGGAGTAGTACGGGGTACGGAGTAGTAATATGCTATCGACGTGACTGGGATTTTCTACATGGTATTTACTATACAATATATGCTATCAGGTGCAAACCAACATGCATACCACGCCAATCTAAACCGCCCAGTACCCGTACCAAATAACCCGAAATGTCTAAGTTTAGTTCATGTTTTTGTTGTGCCTATAACTGCTCCGCACTAGTAATGAGTCGCTCAATCAAGCTCTCATTCCCCATTGGAGAATCCACCATAATATCACCAACCGCCGTGACGAGTCCCGCAAGTCTCCGGCGACGAATCTTCTCTTCTAACTCCGCACTCTTCTGCTTGGCCAGATCAAGTAGGGATGCCGGTAAGTTCGCCAACCGTGCAACGTTCAACCCGTAACTGCGATGTGCGACGCCTTCTCCAACCTCATACAAGAAAGTAATATCCTCGTCTTTCCCGGAGCCCGATTCTGTGAAGCGCATGTGCACGTTTTGGAGCTCTTTGTCACGAAAAGAGTGCACCATGTTGGAGAGGTGCTGGTAGTGTGTGATGAAGAGTGTGAGACTTCGAATGGACCGGACCATATAGTCCAGGACTGCCTGTGCAATGGCAACACCGTCATGGGTAGAAGTGCCCCGACCCAGTTCGTCGAGAATGACAAGCGAACGAGGCGTAGCTTGTTTGAGTATGTCGGCCGTCTCGGACAATTCGACCATGAAAGTAGATTCACCAGCCAACATATTGTCGAACGCCCCCATGCGAGTGAAGACTGCATCTAGCATACCCAGCTTTGCCGATTGAGCAGGGACATAAGAACCGATCTGCCCCATAATAGCGATAAGGGCCACCTGCCGCACATAGCTGGACTTTCCACCCATGTTTGGACCTGTGACAAGGAGCGCACGGGTTTTATCTGTATCCATATCGATATCATTAGGGACGTAGCTGTCGAGTAGAAGCTGTTCAACCATTGGGTGGCGTCCTTGATTCACTGAGATACATGCATGCTCCGTATACTCAGGCTTGACATATCCGGGCTGGCTCGCTATAGTAGCTAGAGAAAGTAGACAGTCGAGCATCGCCAAAGATTGTACACAGTCACGGAAAGACTGGTAGCTGGTGGCTAGCTCCGCAAGAAGAGCCGTGAACGCCTTGTCACAAGCCGCAGCCAGAGCTTCTTTGTGCTGATCTCGCTGTCGAAGTAACTGGATAACCTCTGGTGTGTGGAATCGCGAAAGTTTCTTTGTGCCGCTGACCTTCACCCACGATGCAGGCACCCGTTTGAGAGTGGCCGAACTGTTCTCAACCTCGATCAGGTACTCAATGCCCGCAACAGTGGTATATACCACTTTCTGCTTCCCTATAGCTTCGCCAGCAGCCGAGCGATGCTCCTCGAGCTCATGTTCGACGCTAGCTATCCCAAGCTTCTGTTCACTGATGTCTTCGGTCTCTTCCGATTCTCTGAAAAATTCGTACTTATCATCCTTCTTCGCCGCGTACATGTTTATCTTGTCGAGGAAGAACACGACATCCTTCAAAATTGTCGGTAGGGATGCAATGGCCTCACTGACCACGGGCGACGTAAATCCAGTATCTGCGGGAGCTTTGATATCCGCAAATTCCTGGGCAATCATCTGCATCGTCTGGAGGACAGTCAGAAGTTCCGGTCGTGTGCACTGCCCAGTCTATTAGCATCAATCCAGTCACGAGGTATCCATATATTCTATATACCTTTCCATAGTAAATGCGAATCAGGCTCTTTTCCAAATCACTCTTGACTTTACCAAGCAAGCCTTTCACTCTCTCCACTTGAACGGTTCGCTCCGGATTCAGGAGTTCCTCGACTGCATTAATCCTTTCCTCCAGCCGTGACTTGTCAAGCAAAGGCCTTCCAACCCATTTTCGAAGCATTCTTTGTCCAAAACGCGTCCTTGTTCGATCCAAGGTCCAGAAAAGACTTCCTTTAGCGGAGTAGTCGGTCTGGTTTTGGTATATCTCAAGGCTCATTAATGTATTACCGTTGAGAAGCATATGTGACCGAGAAGAGAAATGTTGGAAGTACTTCGTAAGCTCGAAGACATGCTCCAGCCCGTAATCTGTCATGTGCTCAATCATAGCTGAAAGACAGATAGTGACCTGTTCGGGCAAATTGAGTACTTTCTGCAGTAGACTACTTGCCTGTACATCGGCTGTGTTGTTTGCAGTCTTCATTTTATTGGCATAAAAGCTCGAGACGTGGCTATGACACTCGGCAGCTGCAGTCTTTTTCTTAGGGGCCCTATCAACTCGCACCGCATCGCCAAAGACATTCATCTTGCTACCTGAAAGATGTTGAACGAGCTTCTCTGTGGCTTTGGACAATTCACCGACAATGAGGATCTCACAAGGTGCGATATGAAGTAACCTTGTCTCAACCTCACTTCTCATGAAACCATCCTCAAAGTCGTCATAAATTACGTCTCCAGTGGCCGGTTGGACGGCAACAATTCCCACATGGGTCTTCTCGTCGTTGCCCCAGCCTTTGGCATTCGCTTCAGTTATGCAGAGCATATATCCTGTTGCTGGAGATGCAGTAGGAGCAGGCCCTTCCAGTCCCTCCACGTCGTCAATATATGTGCCCTTCGTGTACAAATTTGTAAGTTTGCGGACAAAGGGTGCATTGCGGTTATCGCCAGCAGCTTTTAGTGCAGCAGTTTCAATCTGCCTAACCACTCCAACTTTATGCCCGGCAGTAATCAAACGCTTGACATGCACATGTAGCCTGTGTACGGGTATACTCGCAGATGCGAACCGATCGAGATGAGCTTCCGAGGGATCTAAGCCGTGAGGAATATAATTTAGCACGGGACCAAATAAAGCAGCAAGTGTAGTTTCCTCATGGCACTGCACTTACGCTCGTCAAATCTGAATTTGCCAGGAATGCAGACAATACTCAGCTCCTTGGCAGCTACCCGCGCATCTTCACCAAAGAATCGAAACTTGTAACCGACTTCGATGACCAGAACTGTATCCATGTGCTTTTTCTTAATTTCAATGACCTGCTTTTCCATCGGAGTAAGCTTGCTCCCGCCTTTCTTAGCCGTGCCTTTTCCTTTCGTAGGAGGGGGAGGCGCCGCGTCTTCGTCCTCATCGTCGTCTGCGCCATCCTCCCCAACTGGAGCAGCTTCGCTGGCAGTATTCCTTCCAATCCCAATAAGACAGTCTGCGCCCCCTAGCTTTTTAACAAACTGCTTATGTAGCTTCTCTCTTTCTTTATCTCGTTGTTTGGTCTCTCGTTCGTCTAGCTCCTGTATCGGTTGCAGCCCAGAGTCAGGCGCTGAACTGTTAAATTTAAATTGTTTGGTTCGTTGACTGCCACTTGATGGCGGGGCTGGTTCGAAATGGGCAGAGCGCTCGATGGTCGGGCTTCCACTGGTATCTTTCGAAGATGATCCCTTCGTTCTGGCTCGTTTCGAGACCGGTGCCACAATATCTTCGTCATCGTCCGTCAACCCATTCTCATCTCTTGCCTTCTCGTCCTTCTTCCTCTCGGAAGTGTCTTCTTGCTCCCCGTTCTTTATCACATCCTTATCATCATCTCCACTAGGGGGCCTTTGCTGAGTTCCGGATGGCTTCTTCGTGAAAAAGCTCGCGATGGTTGGCTGTTTCCGCTTCAGGCTCGGAGAAGACGAGGCCGACGATTGCGATGATGGGAGAGGCATTTTGATCTTTCTCGGGTGTTTCACGTAGAGATAAAAACAGGTGCTAGTGTCAATATTCTGTTTAAAAGCCCTCAAGCAGGTAAACGGTCAATCATCACAAGTGTAAAGGTGGCGATGTGAAGGGTTGATCGCGAGGCTTTACCCCCTGCACTGTATGCTTAATAAAAAAACCCCCCAGAACGATGGGAAATCGCATGCGAGCTCTATCCTCGGAGGTATTTCTTAATAGCGGATAGTTCTCTGCATAGTACAGAGGATTTCTGCAAAGAAACACTAGACTCAGAACACACAATCAATGGCACAATAATCACAAGTATGAATGATGATATTAACCTTGCGACTTCGCATTCGCCGCGGAGCTTGACGCGTAAAGAGCCACACGCGCGTAGCGTGAACAGCTTAAATTGGCTTATATAATCAACATTCTAAAAGTTAGTCAACTTCTAGCACAAATCTATGATATTAGGAAAGAATCGATTGGTTTCATGCTAAAAGCGAATGTTGTAATCTAACTCTATGGTCTTGTGTCCTCAATGTTTTCAAACAGTGGATGTAACCATCGCCATCGCCTCGAGAACTGATCTTGTAGACTTGCCCCAAACGAAATCAAAATCCATGCTGTATAATAAGTAGTACATAAAAGCTATATACCTGCAGGCAAAGGAGTCCCACGCGGGCTATAATTGTAACACAAAGGTTAAAGCTGACGGGCACACTGATTTCTCCGAACCACAATGATGTGGATAAGGATATTGTGCGGAGTGCTGAGCAACATAATAAACAAGCAAAAGTCAAGTTTGGATGGATTCTAGTAAGAGCTTCCATCTAGATAAAGCCTGTCGAAGTCGTCTTCTTCAATTTCTGAGATCGTAGCATCAACAGAGGTGGCGCGTGAAGCAGGCTTTGGCTTGTGATCGTCAGTGGGTTCCGTGTCATATATAGGGTATTCTTCAACTGGCAGCTTCGGGAAGGAAGCAGCTAACGGATTAAACGAATATGCAGAAGGAATGGAGGGACCATCAAATGGACTGAATCCCGAGCATTGGGTATTTCCGAAGAAAAATTGTGGTGGATACCCGGTATCAGCAGTGGGGCATCGTTTCATCACTGGAGAGTGCCAGCCAACGACAGGATCAATTCTACCATTGGCGTTCAGAAGGGGCTCGATGTTTTCTTTATCTGCAGGAATTCGGGTTGCCATTCCAGCAAAGTTTGAAGCGTATGTGCTGGGGGTAGAAGGCTGGAATGGATTGTAAGCCAAGGTGTCTCGTCGAGAAAAGCCAGTATGAGAAAGGTCTCCCATTGCAAAACGTGGGCCATCGTCATGATCATTTTCCTTGAAGCTCAACTTGTATTGATTCGGTTCGTCATGAAACACAGTGAACCCACTACGGGACCTAGACTCAAGACCTTTGATGGTCATAGAGAGCTCGTCAACATCATCTCCATGGGAGGGGTAGTAGCCATTGCCATAGCGAAGTGGCAGAGGGGGCAAAGGACTCTGTGGGAGCTGCAGGCCTCGTTGAGGTTCTGTATGCCTGCTGAGACTTAGACCGGTCATTTTCTTGGCCCTTTTGCTATCCTGGCCACGTTGAGCGTTAGAGTCGACTTGGGAAAGGACACGCTTCGGACGAGCAGGTCGGCGTTTAGGAATTGGTGTCTCTCCTTTCAGAGGACTGCTATCCTCGACATTACCAGAGATCACACGTTGCTTTCGTAGAATTCCCGTGGGAGAGAAAACCAGCTCCGTAGGCTCAACACACATGGATGTCTTTTCCATCATCTCGAGGATACTTTGATCCTTTTTCTGGTTACGTTTACGTCTCATCTGCTCGGTAGCGGAGTCAAATATGTCCATTCCCGGCCACAATACCCCTTTCAGTCTTGCAATTTCGTCAGCCCTATCTTTGTCAACTTCGGTGCCCGGAGAGTCAAAGGAATCGTTGTCATCAACAAAAGGATCATAGCCAAGGTCCCCGTGAGGCAACTGAGAGATTGTGCCAATTTTTCCATTCACTCTTCGAGACCATATAGGTGTAGCCTGCAGGATCATGCTGGTTTCATCTCCAGAGTCCAATTCACGTTCTTGTTTCCATTGGTACGACAGCGTTGTCTGTGGAGATACTGGAAGTCTATAATCTGGACGAGGATGGGTCCGAAGGTCTGTGATCGAAGACGTAGCCGGAGTAACGTAGCTAGCAGAGTAGGATACATTCCGGTTGGTCTGGACGGAATCAACGTTCAGGTAAGTATCGGAAAGTCGTGGGTCGAGGTAGTCGGTCAATGAGTTCTCGGGGGAAGGGCACGTCGTTGCAACCGGTGTTGGCTTATAACCAGTAGCCTTTTTCGTGGGGTATGCTGTACCATGAGAAGAATTCTTGCCCTGGGACTTCCTCTTCCGAGCTTCTTTCGAGGCCATTCGATCAGAGAGTAGCTTGGCCAGATTATTGGCCTTGTACCACTGGTCGTATTCATCGAGTAAATCGCCTGCCTGTGACTCCTGGTGGCTGCGTACTTGAAGTTTGAAATAATGGGACAGATGTGCCTTGGACGAAATGTGAGTCAATAGGTGAGATACATCACTGAAGTTTGGTCGTTTGGGGCAGATGTTGCACAATAGTGCAGCTGCATCCATTTTGAAAAGATGAGATGAAGAATGGAGGGCCGAATTGACCAAATACTGAAGGAAACGACAGGTAAGAGATACGGATCGTTGCTGGCATGAGAAGCAGCCAAAGACAAGAAACCAAGATAGAAAGACTTGCCCGGATTGACAAAATGAAGACTCGCTGGGAACTGAAGAAGTGACGAAGAGGAAGAGATCGTGAAAGAAGGACTTGCCCTGGAGACTCCACGGCCACCAGGGCAGGCGAACGAGAGGGCGACGGAGTGGAAGGTAGGAAGGAAGTCAGGTATCCCAAAGAAGTAAGTGGTGGTACTTGGAGAAGGAACTACCAACCCTACCCACCACTACGAATCACGAAGACGAGCCTTGTGTATCTTGGAGCGAGAAGTCAACCGGGCATATATTATAAGAGTCATTAAATAATAAGTCCATTGTGAATGCTTTAGCAATAATCATTGAAAAAAAAACTAAAACTGAAAACTTGACTTTACATGAAAAGTGTGCCACCATGTCTTAACGGCTCTATAACAGGCCATTGTAGGTATGGTATGAAGCGGAAATAAGTCACGGTGGCTTTGCTCTTCTCCTGCCTTGTATCCCATGATCCACGGAACGGAAGACGGGTTATTAGATGGCAGGAGGTGAAAAGGTGAACATTATCTTACGAATTTTCAAGTCGGTGGGAACTTTGATATACATCGGAGGAAGACAGATATCTGCTACCTCGCCAAACACTTTGATATGATTTCCTTCGGCATGCAACTGTTTGCCATCCATTAGCATCGTTCATCAAGAGTGAAATGCAAAGAGCGAAACTTACTATATAGGATCTACTTCTTTGATGCCGTCGAACTTCAACAGACTGAGGCCTGCGATGCCGAAGTGAGTATGAAAGACATCGACCATATTACCAGGTCGGTCTCCGAATCCCCCAGCTTCCGGATCCTAAATTGCATTAGTGAAAATGAAATGACAATCAATCAATGACCAAACTCACCTGGCACTTCAAGATAAAGCTAGCAAGTTTGCTACCATCTATCCAGTGAATTTTGTCGATCATGGCTATGCTGGCACCAACCCACCAGCTATAACATGAATCTTCCAGTTTTTCAGGGCGACCATTGAATCCGCCATTCTCCATCTGTCTTTCACTAAGCCAACCACCTAGGCGGTCCTTGTTGATCAGATCGAGTCTTCCAACAATCGCCAGAGCTCCTACACATGTAAAGACCTGGCCAGCGTGTGTTTCGGCCCCGGGTTTGATCCCATAGCCACCATCCAAATTCTCGCATTTCTGGATATAGGTGACGGCTTTGGGAACATCAACCAGGTCGAGAAG
The DNA here is from genome assembly GCF_001890725.1 of Aspergillus wentii DTO 134E9. Classification (NCBI taxonomy): domain Eukaryota; kingdom Fungi; phylum Ascomycota; class Eurotiomycetes; order Eurotiales; family Aspergillaceae; genus Aspergillus; species Aspergillus wentii. The sequence continues at coordinate 1,597,904 of NW_024467834.1, read as the reverse complement.
ACCTAATAACGACAAGGCGTTGAATGCACCATATAGGAATCTGGTGTCCGCCTCACCCCATTCATCGCCCATGAATGTACCAGTTTCCTTATCCTGCAATCCTGCGATGACTGTAACCCTTTAGCACGGCCTTGGGAATTGACAGTAAAAAGGCAGGATAAAGGATTATATCGTACAAGATCCGACTTTCTGCTTGCCTCCCAGGCCACGTTTCTCCAGTTCATCTACCGCATCCAGCATTACAAGGATTTGTACGGCAGAGACTGTATACAACATGTGTGCATCATGACCAGGGGCAGCGCCAAAGCCACCGTCATCCTTTTGGCACGATAGGACAAAGTTGATGGTTTCCTTTCGGGGTAATGCTTCGGGATGGCCAAGGAGATACAGAGCATTCAAGCCCCAATAAACTCCATTCAGTCGAAGATGCTCGGTGAGCCAATATTCCAACTCATCCCTTCTCTAACAGCACCCGTCAACCACATTCTCCATCATTAAGAGAAGATTTATGGCAATAAGAATCACGCACAGTGTCAAGATTCTTGATATAGTCCACGTGTTTTTGGATACACAGTGTTTGCTCTGAGCGGCTGCCAACAGCCCTGCCAGGACCCGAAACCAACGACATTGCGAATTGCGATGTGATGATTCGTCCTGGGAAATTTCTGAGAAATCTCGGGCAGATTCAGGGTGGTTAGTGGCAAAAAAAAAAAACAAAGAGAAAAAAAAGGCTAACGATCTACCAAAGATGGTGGGTGAGTGGGATGTCGTGGGCAAAGTTCAGTTCTGTCATCAAGATAACTCGAATAACGATGGATTACGAAAGCTGTCCATCGAGGGGCAAGCCAGCGTAGATCATGCGGTCATCGAGAATAGATGAAACTCGAAAAGAAAAGCCACAGTGCTGTCAGTGCATGCCGTTCCGTGGAAAGAGTGCAGAAAGGCGACGAAAACCCAACCAAGCACGTGTTGAGTAGGCGATGAAAAGCTTTTGCAGGAGAGATTAATGGGGAAGTGCGTCGAACTCGAAACGAGAGGGCTGGCGACACGTGATCTCGGGGCCGCTCGGCCTGGGTCAGCGCAGGCTGGGCCGTCGGCTGTTTCAGACTCGCTGTTAGGGCCTGCTAGCATGGGCGGTGTGTGAAGAAGTGGTGTGAAACCCCTGAATTGTCGACGCCCCCCTGGTTGGACCAAGGATATATTTATTTATTTTTATTACTGCTGATGGTAATTATTTCTCGGAACAAAGGTCCTGGGTGGCGGGATGGACTATCGCTGCTTACATTCATTAATTGCCGTAATATTCGTTGACAACTGTTATGCCTCCCACGTGTACTCTATATAGGGGATAGTGTGTTTATCATTGCTTTGCCGCTTAGCGCCTGCAAGTGGAGTGTATGATGTATGAGGCAGCATACTACTGATAAAAACTCGAGACTTTTTGCCATCGAGCTACAGGGAATATGAAAGAAATTACGGAGTAGTTAGCAATAAATCTCCATCACATGGGAGGTAAATACTATTCTTGTAATTAGAACAAAATATACCTAGTACTATTAAGGATGAGAGGCAGATCAAGAGCACTAGTTGGTTGAGAAATATGTAGATATCTTATGCAGCAGCCTCGATATGAAAGCCCAAAGTCTTGAGTATCAACACGCATTCAGGTCCTTATATATTATCTTATTCACCCCTCTCTCTATATATATGTATGTTATTGACTCAGTAATTATACACAGCTTACAGCTCTATCTAATTAAGCACTGGCCACACTGCACAGTGCCTACCTACTATGAGATACCAGTTAATCAGGCTGATGTCAATATCATCTCTTACCTCAGTAGTGGTTACAGCTCTCAAGCCATTCCTCCATCTGGTAATGAACAGAATTTACTCCTCTTTGACAAAAGTCATCACTCCAATAAAGGACTTTAGAAGCGAGCCGGATTCCTATTCGCACGTACTCGAAGCGATTGTCAACTCAGAACACCATCAAGGATTGGTTGAGTAGAGCTTAACGACTGTCGTCGAGAAAGAGCATGTCCTTGATACGTCGCAACAATCTTTGCCTTTGATGAATCTGGCTCAGTGATGACATGAATCTATGCCTCATCGGCGGAAATGGTGCGTCATGACTGTTATTCTGCGCAAGTGGCAGACGATCGAGAATTCAAAATGTGTCAAAGGGTCTATGGAACTTAATCTTCTTTCGATTGACATAAATGGGTTCCAATTCTATTATTCAAGACCCATTTCTGGTCTGAAGGTCAGCGTTGACACGATCGAGGAGGTTCTTGCTTTGCCACAAGAGCAGGTCCAATGCATCCGACTTACCCGGTATGCATTATTTGGTTCGACCGTTTTTGTGATCAGAGTTGTTTATCAGCATCGCATCTGCGTGTCTTTGCGAGATGAGATGACTGGTGGGCATTGTCTCTGCTTGACGATGAAGTATTGATTTGAAGATGACAGAAATGCTATCTGCTAAGATGGTCGGAGCTCGGGCAGCCGACCTGATTGTGGCCTAGCGGTGATTTACGCTGCTATCTTGTGAGCAACTCAAATCAGCCTTTACAACGCTGGATCCGGGATTAGATGGAAGGCCATTGGAAATGGAGCAGAAAACGTGACCAATCGTGTTCATTCCAGTACCACTTAAATTATGTACGCCGTAAAATCTAATATGTAAGTTGACTTGGCCGGCAATTTATTCTATATTGCCCTCGTAGCAGCATACAGTAGTAGCGAGCGTTATCTTCCCCACTTTTCCCTTGTCTGTACAGACTACGGGAGAGACTACGTATATACTACGTATGCCACTTTTCTTCAGGTTCCTGCCGAGCTAATGTCAGATATTAATAATTATCAGATGACTGCAGGGTATTGCTGCATAGAACAATGGTAAGGTAGGACTGAATAATAGAATAATAGAAATCCATCGACATAGTAAGAAGAAAAAAAGATAAAAAAAGAAGCCTGCGGGGTAGGCAACGTGAGAACCTTTGGAACAAGTGAACAACAATATTCCCCTTATTTTGCGGGCCCCACTCGTTGTATCGAAAGGCAAGATGGAACCATGGTCGAGGACTTGAGGGAAGCTTCACCAGAAGATCTTTATAATGGGCGGGATGACCAGCATGGAATTATTCACACTAGTAAACTGTTGTCTGTACCAGGGGTCTTGCTGAGGGAGAGTCAGTACTCAAAGTTTAATGGTCAATAAATGCGACGCCATTTATCCCAAGTGTAGATCAACCACCACCACCATAAAAAAAAAAAAAAAAGGTACATATCCAATGCACTGTAGCGTTAGAGCGTCCCCAGGAACGGAGTCGTCGCTTCTCGTGTCAGGATTGGCGGTGCCTGATTCGCCGGGCCATCCCAGACAGCTCCACCCGGGTGACTCGCGGTGGACCAATCCCCGGCCGTCTTGACTGGGACGTACATCATCCCGCCCAAGGCTCCAGCTGCCAGACCCATTCTCGTTGGCCACTGAGGTTCACCGCTTCCTGCGGGGCCACTCCTGATCTTTCGGTGTGCGGTGCTTTGTGCCTGTGCCGTAAACAGGAGAGGTAGGTGATGGCACAGTAATAATAATAATTTCTGTGGTTTGAATTCTACGATCGACCGCTTAGACGTGATCCTTTTCCTCATCAATAAGATCAGGAACCTTGGAAACTCAAAAAGCAGACGTCATTTAGAGGCTGTAACACCGCTGGGATCCCTCTGGGTGATTGTTCCTGACTCGACGATCCTTGGGTTTTGACGGCGCCGTCTCTGTTTTGTCTTCCTCTCTCCGCCTGGTTAGACTATTCATAGAAAAGCAGCAGCATTTGCCCATTCCATCCAGCCTGGGCATTATTAGACTAATCCCCTACTAACTCAATAGGCGCCGGCCATAGTGTCTCTTCTCGAGCCACGCTGTTGTCCTTCGCTTTTTCCACCCCCAATAACTAACTAATAACTAACGCCCTTCTCCACTATTCGGGCTTCTGCTTCTCCCACCCCTTAAAAAAACAAGAAAAGGAAAAGCAAAAAGAGAGACGGTGCCTTTCTTAGCCTGATACGCAGCCGCGCTTGCATAACGCTGTCAAAGAGGGAATGTGTCGTCGCTGCGACAGTACAACCTACTAGTCTAGTTGAATCTGAGCACCTTCAGCACCGTGCGGGAACTTTTCTCTCGTGTCCCTCCCCTCCTAAACCACTCCTCATTCGGAAATCCAATATCGATCTTTGTCTTTTTTGTTCCTTTTTTTCTTTTCTTTTTTCTCGGTTCCTCAGGTTCCTTGGGCCTTTTAGCTCCATCGATCGATTGATTGTCTTTGATATTCTACGCCGAGTACCCTTCCCTTGTCGCCCCTCCCGATACCGCTATTCTCAAAGAACAGAAGGAATAAAGAAAGAAGGAAAGAAAAGAAGCTGGAAGAAATAGAAAAAGGAAAATAGGTCGCAGTCCGATCGGTCGACTTATCATCTGTGCAACCGTTGAATCGGCGAGTTTGGAAACGAGGGATCATATCGATTGCGGATTCGGATCGAACACTGGTGTGGAGTGAAGAGAAGCAGTATTCAATATCATGAGGGGTGCGATCTGGTAGGTCACAATAATGTCTCCTGTCTCTACTTTCTGGTGGCGGGTTTCGATGCATTCATACCAAGTCTTCCATTGTTCTCTGAAACGATTGATTCACAGCAAGGAGTGCTATCACTCCATGTGAATTGATTATGCACACAAAGGGGTGGTGGGTGACAATGTCAGCTTTATTAATAGCGTCATCGAACCATTGAATCCCTACATTTGTCCATTCTCCTTGCGGTGCCCGTACCTTTCTCTATCGCGCACCTTTGCTTTTTTACTCATCCAAAAGCAAACCCGCCTTCGTCTCGAATTGTCTCACTAATGGCCATGTCTCTTTCTCTTAGATCCGATCTCTCTGGAATTTTCTCTTTGCCCCAGAAATATTGCAGTTCACTCTGACAGCCGTCACCGAACAACGATATCAATACCTTTGAAAGATTGGCAAGGCTGGTTTCCCTCCAATCGTTTCACCCCGACCAAGCGGAAAGACGCGAACAACGCGAACAGCTGTGTTTATACAATCTCGAGCTGGTCGGCTTTTTGAACAAGGATCATCGCTGGAATATCCATGCTTTAGGCATTGCAAAGGTAAAGATCTCAACTGGGGCTGTGAATTCACTCCATGAGGAATTTGGCCCCTCAAATACCACGAATTGCGTCCTTGATTATGTCTGACTCATTTGCTGACTAGAATATATTTTTTTAAAAAAAATAGGTTGATTATTCTCATTCAATCAATTAATCTTCGAACGGCACTTGATATATCACGTTAGCCCCTGTCGATACCGAACGTTACTACGCATTTCAGGGCCACTGTGTGACCCACGATTCCATCGAAAAATGCCCTTGAGACAGTCCACTGTTCCCAATTTAGATCTAAGCTCTTTCACCCTGCAGACCAATGCGAAGATCTCGTCTCCACTGACACCCGGTGCCCAAAGCTCCGATGGGCCGAGTCCCCTGACACCCCGTTCTCCTAAGTCTGCATCTAGTTCACCCTTCTTCAAGGGGACCACGATTCGACCTGTCACCCAAGAATCCAATTGCAAGTCAAACAGCCCAACCTTTCCAGGGTCGCCTGCCTTTTCGTGTGCACCTGAACCCATCACCCCCGGCGTCACTGCGATTCCTCAATACCCCCCCTCCCCTAGAGGCTCTCCTAAACATACCCGTGATACTTCACGGTCCTTTTTCGCGAACCTCAAAGCACCCAAGTCTTCTCATAGGACGCAAAGGTCGGACGGTTCCGGAAACTCAGGGGACAACTCCAAGAGCCGTGGTAGCTCGAGGGACCGCAAAACACAAATATCATCCAAGCAATACGAATCAACGCCGGATCTCCCTGGGCTGATCCAAGCAGCAGAGCAAGAGAACAGTGAGTACAATGGCCTGCTTTCGTTTGAAGAAGTCCCCTACTAAGCAACCTGCAGACGGTGAATCTTCTGCAGACAAAGGTCCCCAGACGTCGACACTCAAGAAAGTAGGCACAGACATTGAGGCTGGATCCACCCTCAGAAAGAAGCAACCGCGCTTTGCCAACCTTCTTTCGCGATCTCGCTCAATCAGACTGGACGATTCCTCGGCGAACAGGATAGTTAGACGCCCATCAACCGGCCTGATGAAGCTTGAGGAAAGCATCTCGCGGGAGGCACAGGAACCCACCAAGGCCTCAACGTCGCGCTATGAACGCCCGGTTAGGGCAACAGGAAATTCTGCGGTTCGCAACTATTCCGTCGACCGCTCAGCAGAAATCGGCAGTGGTTCCATCAGGAAAGAGAGAAGCCATGGATCGATGGTCCCATCGGGCTCCTTAAGTCAGGTGTCGGGTGCTTCCGCGGCGCTATTCAACAACATCAAGCAGTCTTCGACCGGCGCCGCAGACCGTCTTGGCAAGGCAGGAAAAGGATTCTTTGGCAAGATTACTCGGAGTGGCAGCACAAATGAGCGGGAGCTGATCACTGACGACAACTATATATGCTCTGTCATCAACTTACCCCTCATTGAACAAGCGCGACGAACTCGCATCGCAAAGCGGCTCGAGGATTGCCGTGACAAGACGGAGTTTTGGATGCCAGCTTTGCCGTATCGTTGCATTGAGTAAGTTCGCATTGCCCCAATAAAGTATCAATTACTAACTTTGTCTCAGTTATCTCAACTTCAAGGGTTGCGAGGAGGAGGGGCTGTACCGTGTCCCTGGTAGTGGAAAAGAAGTAAAACACTGGCAAAAACGGTTCGATACCGGTAAGTGGAAGCGTTGAAAATTACTATGTCCCTTGCTTACAAAGTTTCTCAGAACTCGACATTGATCTCTTCGACGAGCCTGACCTGTATGACATCAACACTATTGGATCTATGTTTAAGGCCTGGCTGCGCGAATTGCCCGATGAGCTTTTCCCCAAAGACACGCAAGCTATGATCGCTGAAAAATGCGAGGGAGCCACCACCGCTCCGCAAATGCTGAAGGATGAGCTCTCGAAGCTGCCACCGTACAACTACTACCTTCTCTTCGCCATTACCTGCCACCTAAATCTCCTGCATTCCTATGTCGACCAAAACAAGATGGACTATCGCAACCTTTGCATATGCTTCCAACCCTGTATGAAAATCGACGCTTTCTGTTTCCATTTTCTTGTCTGTGACTGGAAGAATTGCTGGCAGGGCTGCTGGACAGAGAAAGAGTTCGCTCAAGCGGAGAAAGAAATGGATGAAAAGGAAGCGGCAGCACAGTCAAAGGATGACTCCGACTCTGAATCCCAACAGCATTCAGCCATCGACGAGAGAGCCATCTCTTCTTCTGGTAGCAGCCAACATGCGCCCGAAGAAGAGCTGCCTCGTCCCGAAACATCCAAGGGCCGTAAGCCCAAACCCAAGAAAATTGAAACCGCCCATACGAGGAGTATCTCTCAGCTTCCCGAATTGGGTCCTCCTCTTTCCCCAATCCAAATCTAAGTCAAGAACGGCCCAGAGCCTGACTTCAGCATCGCTTCGACTTCTCTGATTTCCGAAGTTTGATATACTTCTCTTTGTGTTATGACTTCTATTTCCGCTTCTGAACCGGGTGTACAACATCAGTATTACTCTGGTTACTTTGAATCTTCAGTCAGGCTGGCCTATCTTTTCTTCATGATCCGTTTTCCTTTCAATCGCGATGAATCAGAAGTTAGACATTGGATCAGTGTACCGATTCCAGGCCTTAAATCGCTGAGGCAGTACGCTACTCGAATAACTTTCTGATCTATTTATCAATTTCTCCTCTATTACAGCCCTCGATCTCATTGTGTGCGCATACAAGAATATTCACGTTTTCTTTGGGTCCTGAATGCTGTCTTCTGTTATCACTCTCTTCTGAGCTCCTTTTGTCCCTGTTCTTCTATTTCTTTTTTGCTCTTACGATCCCGCAGGCTCTGTTTTCGCTTAGAATGCATGTTGGGCGCCTTCGGAGTTGGTTTTTCTATCCTTTCAGCTCTTGTACATTTTTATCCTCCTTTCGTCTATATTTGTTTCGTCTTGCTTGGCGATATTTGGCGCTCAAGTTCACCATGGCCACATACATGAATTTCTGTTTTTCTGTTTTTCTTTTTTTACATTTTCATTGATTCCCCTAACTGGAGCTTTGTTCTGGCGCCTTTTGTCACAACGCCCTTGCGATTTTCTTTTCTATTCGTTTTTTGGTGCTCTGCTGGTACATCATTGTAAGATAGATAAGTTGATAACCATGCATCAAACCGGTCAAATTGTCAATGAAAACGGTAAATAATTTTATCATAATTCTCGCTTCGTATCGTAGCCATGGAGTCCAATAAGATACTGGTATGGTAGATGATGGGTTATTGAAAAATCCGACATTGCTTTTTGATCCGCGTCATAATGTACGTAGTTTTAATGATGGGATAAAATATCTTTGACATCAAAAGAAGGCACCGGCGACTCCAATCCTAACGCCTGAAGAAACCCAGCATTCCAGACAACGAAACGAAGCATAGGTATAATGGGACAAAAAATGACACCTAAGGCCTAGCGAGGAAGCCTCAACCATCAACATACTTATCTTATTATCTCAGTCACGGTTCAACCACCGCCCGTCTTTCTCGACTTCCGGTCGTTGTTCCTCATTTTCCTCTCGTTTCGCTTTATCCTGTCCTTGCGCTCCGCTCGTGACATGCCGCGAATCGAGCTTCCCTTGGCGGCGGCGTCCTCTTCCTTCTTCCAGTCCTTTTCGTTCACCTCGACTAACCAGTCGTCATCATTCTTGTTGTTACCCTTGTAACCCCAGCGAGGCACCCAGTCACCCTTCTCTTCATCGTAGACCAGCTTCTTGCGACGCTCCTTGTCCGCCAACGCACCACCAGCCTTCGTGCTGTACTTGCCAATCCCCTTCTTGCGGGCGAACAGCTCCCATTTCGTCGGAGCCTTGGGAGTAGGCAGGGGCTTGTGTCGGGGGAGATCGGTAGACGGGGGAGGAAGAGTAAGGAGGACACCCTGTTGTGTGGAAGAAGTGATGGGGCAGGTTGTGAGGAGTTGGTTCAGAAGGCACTGGGTGCCATCGCGAGCGGTGGCCTTGAGCGATTCATTGAGGGATTCGGAACGGGGCAGCTCGAGGGGATTGGGGTCGTTAACGAGGAGATGGCCCAGGTCGAAGGTGTAAGGGGTAGGTTTGGAGACTGTCACAGGCCTGAGAAGATTGAAGAAGTTAATATTTGCTATACCTATAGATCGCATGCATAGGTAGTTGGACCGGGGGAAAAAAGATTGTATAGCTTACAGTCTCTCGGGCTTTGCCTTTCCTGCATCGGTGGCAGTGTTTGACATTTCGACTTCTGTCATAATAACGGCTCGCGATAATGAGCTGGTTACAAAAGAATGGAGGGCAAGAGAAAAGAAAGAATCTCGCCGATGGATAAAACGATCTGGGCGGAGACCAAAAAAAAAAAAAAAAAAAAGTAGGTAAATTTCAGGTTGCCGCTTTAACTGGGCTCCGTACCCGCGCTAAGGGCGGCAAGTGCGCTAGTCCCGTTCTGGCAGCAAGAGGAATCTTGAAGTGCCAAATTGTGCTCCGAATCCCCATCGCTTTCCACCCCGACGAACGTTGCCAAAGACACATCTCCCAACCCCCTTCCGCTACACAGCAGTCCCATTGACCGTCCGGCACTGGGCCCCGTGCCGGCGTGATACAGCACAATGGTGTCTTCCTTCTGCTGGAGCTGCCTGTCGCGGCTTCGTCCGACGCCTCGAGCTCTCCTACCTCCGCCGGCTGCAGCGCCCGGAATTGCGGCATCATTCCACACGACCTCGATGCGATATGCACAGCCCGCGAAGAAGAAGAACAGCATGGAGGGGCCTGCCAAGTACCGTCAGGCAAAGTCTGCTAAGATGAAGAAGAAGAAGCAAGTGGACAGAGCGCGTCCCCCGGCAGTCGGAGAACGCAAGGCCCTCCGGAAACGCATCGTTCTCAGCAACCCCAATGCTCTCGAGGTTGCGGGCATGGAGGAGCTTTCAGAGCAGACTATGGTGGATGCACGTCTTCGGGGATCCGTGCTTGCCCTTCCTGTGCCCATGATTGATCAATTGAGAGCGGTTCAAGCCTTCAAGCCTAGCCAAGGCTGGTCGATATTCCGCCGGCCAGGAACTGTCGTGAGACGGGAGACTTTGGATATGGGAAGACTGATCAACAACATTTCTACTGGTGGTCAGGAAGAGGGCAAGATGTTCAGAAAAATTATCACTGGTGTGAGAGGATCAGGAAAAACAGTGCATCTTCTCCAAGCCACGGCAATGGCCTTTACCAAGAAATGGGTTGTTTTCAGTGTGCCTGAGCGTAGGTCTTCCCAAAGTGCACCATTGTTTACAATTGTTTACAACTATTGACGATATATTCAGCACAGGAATTGGTCGACGCGCATACTGGTTACGCACCACTTGACGACGCCAACCCATCACTGTACGTCCAGAATGCGGCGACAGCTGCTTTGCTGTCCCGCACGGCCATCGCCAATGAGGAAGTTCTCAAGGGTCTGAAGGTGTCCCAGGAACATCCCGCTCTCAAGTCCGTCGTTAAGCCTGGTATGACTCTGGACGCACTTACCAGAATCGGTATTCAGGACCCTGCTGTTGCTTGGGCTGTTTTCCAGGCTCTGTGGACTGAGCTCACTGCAACCGCCCCGGCAACCAGCATGACCAAAGACTTCACACCTCGTCCTCCTATGCTGGTCACCCTAGATGGTCTGGCGCACTGGATGAAGAACTCCGAGTACCGCAACACTGAATTCGAGCCCATCCACGCTCATGACCTTGTTTTCGTGAAGCACTTCCTTTCGCTGTTGAAGCCGAATGCCGCCAAGCCCACTCTGCCCAACGGTGGCCTTCTCCTTTATGCCACCTCTGCTTCCAACACCCCGACCGTCTACGCTCTTGAGGTCGCACTGAAGCAGCTGGAAGCTCGCAAGGCTGGTGTTAAGCCTTCTGACCCAAATTACCCTCGGGAAGACCCATACAGCTATGCTGACCAGCGGGTTATTGAGGCTTTCAGCGCTCCTGAGTCCCAGTCTGCTAAAGACACCGCGCTGGAAATTCAGACTCTCACTGGTCTGACCCGGGATGAAGCCCGAGGCTTCATGGAGTACTTTGCACACAGTGGTCTTCTGCGGGAAAACGTCAACGACGAGTGGGTTGGTGAGAAGTGGAGCTTGGCTGGTGGCGGCGTCATCGGCGAGCTTGAAAAGCTGGCAAGACGACTAAGAGTTACTGCCTAGATTATGGTGTTTTTCCTTCTGTCGCTTTCTCCGGTTTCATTTGAACCATGTCGCTCTATAACCTCTTCATGACACCGAACATTGTCCATTATGCTGTGCTATAAACGATGGACTTCGGGTCTTTGTTCGGAATATCTGTATTTTACTATTCTCGTTTGGTTGTTGCGTGTCTGTATGCATATAATGGAATTTAAAAGATATATTCTATTTATTTTGGAGTTGAATCTGTTCCAGCACATATATTCAGGGCCTTGAGCAGAAACCATGGCATTTGCTACATGAAAACTATCTATAATTATTGTAAACCCGTATCAGTAAAGCATACAATATAACGCGAATTGAGCAAGACAGAAAATCAAAACATAAGCCAAAAGTATCAATCATAAAACAGTAAAAAGAAATACAAAACCAGACAAATAACTACATGTTTCCGTCTACCAACGGCCTTGCCGTCATCGTCTCACCCTGTTTAGAGGACTAGCTTTCCCTCTCCTGAAGAACCTCCAATATTCGTCCCAGGAGCCTTGCCAGCATCCTCAGCTTGGGTATTTTGCGTAGACTCGGGTATTTCAGTGCGAGACATCTTAGCAGGGCGTGTTGACTGTGAGGCGAGTTGATCAGACACAGTTTTGCGCTTCTTTTGGGAACCAGAAGGTCCTTCACCCACTGTTTCTTCTTGCGCTGTTTCTTCTTGCGCTGTTTCTTCTTGCGCTGTTTCTTCTTGCGCTGTTTCTTCTTGCGCTGTTTCTTCTTGCGCTGTT